>NW_008751948.1:413052-443148 GCF_000715545.1 Opisthorchis viverrini
TCTTCCGTCCTCTTTTTGTTATGCCCTCCCTTGTTTGTTTTTCTCCGCCCGCCACTTTTAAACCTCAACGTTCAGATCTCGTGCCATCTGATCTCCATTCCATAGGACATAGAGACCTTGTACTTTTGGATTCCTACCCATGCCACCTCAGGTGTGATAAACTCTACTCCAATAAGGTGTTTACGTCAATGCCCGACGGTATGCTACCCACTAGTTGGGAATTATTATTATTATTATTATTATTATTATCGGGTACGCCAAACGCAGCGATCCAGTTATTGACAAAGTTTTCGGTAGAGGTGTCGTTTATCGGAATGGTGATGGGCCAGCGTATGAAACGGTCGACACAAGTGAGTGCGTGCGTGAAACCTCCGGATGGGGGCAACGGTCCAACCAGGTCGATGTGGACGTTTCGAAAGCGTGAGTCAGGAACCTTAAAAACACCAGTTAGAGAAATAGTATGTCGGTGAATCTTGCTCTGCTGACAGTCGACGCATTGCTTGGCCGAAGCGTGAATCTCCTTGGCATATTTGGTCAAACGTGTCTTTGTGACAGGAGTTTGGCAGTCACTCGTATGCTCAGATTAGAAAGTGCGTGGAACTGGTCAAGAACGGAGCGCCCATATCTTTCAGGAACAAAAGGCCTTGGGCGTCCCGTAGATACGTCACAAACGATAAGACCGTCAGAATTGAAGAGCGGCAATTTGACAAATTTGAGAGATGAAAGGCTGGAAAAATTTGGAAATTCATCCTCCAATTGCTGAGCGGAGGAAATGGCTAGTAGATCAATGGGAGTCGTTGCTATGTGGTTTACCTCAGTGCGAGACAGAGCGTCAGCAACGATGTTTTCTGCAACTTCAATTTAACTTTTGTCAGTAGTAAACCGCGCAGTGAAATCCAAATGTCGGTTCCCTCTCGGTGAGTGTATGTCTTGAGATATTCTCAAGGCAAAAACGAGAGGTTGATGGTGCGTATAGATAGTGATTTTCCTTCCTTCGAATATATATCGAAAATGTCTGACAGCCAAGTAGATCGCTAGCACCTCTACCAAATGTGCTGTAACGGGTTTGTGCAGGTTGCGGTTTGCGAGTAAAGAAATAGAGTGTTTAAGTGCTGTCGTTGACTACTGCTGAAGGACCGCAACAACACCGGTTTGTGATGCGTCCGTTTCTAGTATGTGGTGGCAATCAGGATTGGTGTTCAAATAACCCAGGTTGGTGACTCTCGACAGAGGAGTTCTGGTGACGTTAAGAGCAGTGATATCTTGGTCAGTGAATTGCAAACGTTTGTTGTTCGTTTTGAGTAGGTCGGTTGGCGGCGCAAGGATCCCTGAGCAGCGTGGAATTAATCTGTCGTAATAGTTGCCTATACCCAAAAATGGACGAAGGATCCAAGTTGACTGAGGTAAGGAGTAGTCCAAAATAGAATGGTTTTAATCTGGCAGCGGCCGGATTCCTTGAGAGTTAATACGATGACCGAGGAAATCGAGCTGGTCTGCTGCGAAAACACACTAATCTGGATTAATAGGGATATTATATTGTTGGAAACGTTCGAAGACGACTTGCAAGTGTAGTGCGTTCTTCGATCGTTTTGCTTGCCACCAACACGTCGTCAATGGAAGCAAAAACGTGGTCTAGACCACGCAGTACCTGGTTCATGAAGCGTTGGAACGTTTGAGCGGCTTTCCGAAGACCAAAGGGTATGCGTGTGAATTCGAATAGAACAAAGGGTGTAGTAATCGCAGCTTTGAAAATGTCGTCGCAGACAACCGGTATATGGTAATATGCTCGTACAAGGTCGATTTTCGAGTGAACAGTTTTGCCCTATAATTGCAGTGCAAAGCATTGGATATGCGATATTGGGTAGCGGTCATGTACTGTACGACAATTGAGCGCTCGGTAGTATCCTCACGGTCGCCAGTCACCAGCGGATTTCTTGGGGATCAAATGTAGAGGAGAAGCCCAACATGATTTTGAAGGCCAAAAGATTCCGAGTTACATCATGTGGTCATATTCGGCTTTGGCGATACCCAGCTTCTCAGGGTGTAGCCATCGAGAGCGAGAGTGAACTGAAGGGCCAGTGGTCATCACATGGTGCTCGATTTGATGTGGCGCACCCGAGACCGAATGGGACGGTTTAGGCAAACTTGGAAACCTTTTGATTAAATCTACGAAAACCGGAATCCCTGAAATACGGGCAAAGTGAATACCGAGGGGCTATGACAAAGCGTTGACCTGAACTGGGACCAAAATTGACGTTAAAGAATATAGAAGCTTCTGCCGCTTGATATGGATGGTCAGCGAGAAGTTGGTCAGGAAATCCGCACCGATAATTGGGACATGCAGGTCATCGACAGTAAAGATCAAGGGGAATGCGTGGCGAAGACTCAGGTCAAGCGTCAGTGACTTATGGCCGAAGGTAGCCAAGTGAGTACCGTTAGCCGCCGGTAATGTCGTTAGCGGGTTACAAGTGTAGAGTTTCGAATTTTCGGTAGGAATAACTCTGAGTTCTGCACCGGTGTCGGCAAGGAACCGCATTCAGGTGATTCTATCCGTAACGTAATAGAGGCGACTAGGTGACTGGCTAGTGGCAGCTGTCGCAAGTACTGGCTAGCCAGTGAGTTTCCCTGGTCAGGAGAGACGACCTGCCACAGGCAAGGCTTTGCATGTGCCGTAGCAGTTGTGAAGGTCTGCGATCATCCAGTTCGCAGCAAGCAGTTTTTGCAGCTTCGCTTCGTCTGAGGTGGCTGTCCATTTAATAATTGCTGCTTTCATCGTGGTGTAGGGATTCGATGCCAGCATGGGATCAATCAGGTCAATAACCTCCGCAGCAACCCCAGTCGGAATCTGAGGAACAACGTATGAATACATGGTCTACATTAAGGTAATTCGGCGGAAACGGAAGTAATATTCCAGTTGGATAAACCATACTCTGGGGTTATTAACTCAAAAAGGTGGCAGTTTTGCGTGAATGGCGTTTTCAACCAACTCAGAGTTGAGTTCGTCTTCGTTAGACGACGTTATACAAATTCGAAACGAGTTACTGGACTAAGTGTATGCGTAAGAGATATGGGCGTTCTGAGCCACCAATAAAAATAGAACACAGCAAAAAATGTACAGGCTCACCAATTATATAGTGGTTAACGGCCCTAAGGTGTCTCTAGTGAACAGAACAAAGTAACAATGTAAGCCGGACACGAGGAGAAAAATTCAGTCACAGTCCAAAATAGGGGATTCCGCAGTTCCGCATTCCGTTGAACCACCACATCAAGAGAAGGTCTATCTTCCAGGTATTCCAAATCTCCGGTGATCGCAATATTAATCCACAGATATGAAAAGATTGGTCCAGCGTTTGTAGCTATTTTGCTTGTTCACGTTAGGAGTTAGTAGCAGCGAATTATAGCCAACCGGCAGTCACAACAAAAGTCACTCAGCAGAAGTCTCAAAGTCACGTTGGATCTAAGAAGCGGGTGGTTGTGGTTGTATTTCAGCAAAACAAACTTTTGTACAGTGATGTGACTGATGTTGATGGGGAAAAGGAAGACAATACTAAGCATGAAAACAGCAGTTTACAACTGCTACAATAGCCATGTGCGTGCGTTTCGCTTATCGGCATCCATGAAAGCGTCCACAGGCGCGCAGACAATTGCTGCTCATTCACCGTATTTGCTCTCGTCCCGACAATCTGCAGTCTGACTAACTCAAATTTTAGTGATATCTTAGACGCTTTGTTACGGCGAGCGTGGATACGCATGCATAGATGGTCTTTGGCTTGTTTCAGCGAATCACACTGACCGTAGCAATTGCCTGAAACAGCAATGTGTGGACCACGGACTCTCTCCGTACACCAGGCTGTGACGCGAGCTAACTTGTTGTGTGGTGGTGAACCCACAGATACAACTGTAGGACGAAACTTTGGGTATGGAAGAACGGATGGTGTCTATGGAATGTGTCAAGGACCAGAAGCTGTGATAATAAGACCATGTGTTGTGCAACTCAAATAGTCTATCAATGAGGAGTGCTGCTTTTCATGCCGTATTCAGCGTGGTACGAGCAGAAATATGGTGGACCTTTGGCCTGCAAGAGTTAAACGAAAATGTTTGTGGAAGGTCTTCCTATGGAGCGTGCTGACTAGCTCCCAAAATAGAGTTTGAATAATCTTCGCCGCAAAATTTGGCCTTCAGCTGATGGTGGTGGTGTTGATTTCCCCAGTTTATGCCCATATTGTCCAAACGGGTGTCCGAAAATGCAAATATCCCACACCGGTAGTTAGAGACCAGAACTGGTCCCTCTTCCACTATTTTTCTTTAGGTCACAAAAATTTTCCTCACACAAGCTTCGTATACTTTACGGTAAAACCTTGATGGTTGAGCACAGGTATTGTGTTGTCGATGATGGTTAAGCCTAAACGGCAACTGGTATCCGCGAGCCAACATTAAACAAGGGTAGAACACACCACTTTTGTGCAAAGATGGCTCGGGAAACTTTATTGGTCCAGTTCGCGCGCCTGCTCATCGTTGCTTCACTTCGCACTTTTGGGGGTGCGTAGGGTGCTCATACCTCGTTTAGTCCCTGGAGAGCTCTGGGACCCACATATGTACCGCAGTATTCGAACTCTTGTATCGACACTCGGGTTACTCCCACGATGGAGCACCAAAGGTCATGGCATGGATGCTCTGTTATGGAGAAAAGTGAAATTCGGACGCTTGCTTGCAGGGTTACCACGGAATTTTTCGCTAGAACAAACTATCTAAAGTCATCGTGAGAAGACGAGTACCGGCTGGTAAATGCCCCGTTCTGATTGGCTGATATTCTGACCAATGAGAGCCTGCCGTAAGTTGCTCCGTAGCCGACTCCATCCAGAAGACGTGATGTTCGGTTGTTTGGATCGGTGCCCCTGCAGACATGCCCCATGTGAAACGAACATAGAAAAAACTAAGTGGAGTTCCATTAAAACATCCTGCCATCGGACTTCGGCTATTACTGGGATGTTTTCGGCAACCCCGAAGATGTAGGGCGCTCCGCTTGTAAACGGCGCACCCAGCCATGCGCTAGATTTCGAGCAAACAATAAACTTGCTAGAAGCTCCGACAGCTGTACTACTCAGCGAACTGTAAGATCTTATGTAAAAAAGAGAATCCACGTGGATCTATCCACACGAGTATAGCTTTGGGGTCCAGAAATCGGAAGATAGGAAGGAAGCAAGGAACTCTCGTAACGTGTGAAACTTATTCCAACTGATGCGCGCAACAGGCCAAAGACAGTTCCCAGTACGCAAATCAGCCTTTGTTGAACAAAAATTAGCTCGCTTGTCTCTGAAAAGGAGGAACATCTGAGTCGGTGGGTTAAACACATTTAACAGTTATTCAGTCCGATCTTTGCAGTGAACCTACATTCAAAAATAAGCCAATGTATTTTCTGCCTCAGTTGCTGTTGCCGCTCCTCCCACTGATTTTGTTTGAAAATTGGGTGGAATCCCCAGTCTGAACCTGTCTAGCTTATTCGCCTCACTTTGGATGAAAAGGACTTCCGGCTGAGTGCTATAGGTTGACTGTAATGCCAGTTTTCAATTAAAATGCGCGTACTGGGTGTGGCGTATCACAGTGGAGCTACCTTGACTCCAGCTGTCGCTTATGTTGCTTCGTTCTTGCGTGGGTGCGCAAAAACGGGACTCAAAAACCGCCAGTGGGATTCCGGTCTCACGGGAGTTGTGTGAAACACATCTTCACGTCGTCGAGTTTTAGATCGACAACATGTGTAAAGTCGTCCTACAATCTTGGTGTTCCTTAACTTTAGTGATGTATTCGATTCTGTCGACCGTGAAACGTTCTCATTGACGTGCAAACCAGGGCACCCCCCAGAGACTCATGAATCTCATGCGCTCTTTGTGTTCACATGATAATATGCGCATGACAGTATGGAAACTCTCCAAAAACCTTCCTACATACAGTGGCGTCCGACCACCCCATTTCTTACTTGGTTATTTGTGAGATAATGGGGTGGGCTATGGAAGGTCTGCAAAACTCTGGTGTTCAGATGTGAGACCAAGAACCCTCTCTACTATTAATATTCTGATGAAGTCTTTCATCCTTGGAGAAAAGCAGCTCCTGCAAGCATTTCTGGAGGATATGACGGAGGTCATATCTTTTTTTCCCACCCACAGAGTTCTAAGCCATCCTGCGGAACTTGCGGTCTTTGAACATATCTCTAAGAATTCAAGAGAACACACTGGGAAGTGTGCAGCACCATGCGTGTCTAGGAAGTTGCCTGGGCTCTGCTCACAGTGAACGCATGAATTTCGAAAGCCTGGATTTCTTTCGCCAAGTTGCGCTAATTCTGGCATCACTCGTCTTGAAGGACTCCTTATCAGATGGCAGCGCGGCCAATATTGGTGCGAAAATTGGTTGTTTGTGGTGGAAAATCGTAAACATCTCCAGGTGTCTCAACTACAGCTGGAATGGCCTGGAACCACCGAATCCATAATTAAGTGCTCAGGAAGCAGAAGGGACTTCACTCGAGGAGTACATCCACCACTGCAAGCTAAAGTGGCCGACCAATTGCCATGTGTTACGTATGCCGAGAAGAGCTTCGTACTCGATTCTGAGTAGCGGAAAATTGGAGGTCATCACCATCGTCTCCAGCCATAAAAACTGCGTACTTGTCGAGTGTTCATAGCTCCCATGATTTCGTTCACCAGTGATCTGGGGAGCTAGGGAGTAGATAACTGCACATTGGAGGAGCTAGCTAATATAATTGGGGCGTCGATACAGTTGTCAGTTGATCTTTCATTGGGGAAGTCGAGAGAGGAAGTTATGCATTGAAGCCAACAGCTTCGATGCGTGCGCGCCACTGAGCTGTGACACCCTTTCGCTGCCTAGCTGCCATGCCACCTGGAGAAAGTATGAGAGCTGGGATACTGCCAGGTTGGCCAAGCCTAGACAGGGGAAGTCGAGAGATGGAGGTAAGATTCGAAGCGCGGACCTTCCGGTTGTTGAATTCGTGCTCTAACCACTGAGTCATCTCGCCCCAGTGCGCCACTAAGCTTGCGACTAGATCATGTCAGACACTGTCTCTAAACATTGATGTGTCCCATCTCGGCGTCCGCATCCAAAGTAACGGCAAGGACTAGCGCAACTGGTGATGATTTCTTCCGAGTTGTCACCGTAAAGTCATTATTTGACTTCCCCTGGTTTACCTCTACCCTTCGCGAGACTGTGTGAAAAGGGCGGTTCGAGAAAGTCCGTCGACTGGCGTAAGGAGCACGTGATCAAACCAGCCAAACTATGGATTGTGATCAGTTCATCTTTCGTAGATAAATTATTTCCGAAAACCATCGAATGCATCTCAGCATTGCTGATCCTAGAATATGACATGACAGAGGGGAGTGAAGAGTGTTACGGAAAGCGTGGGTGCTGAAGGTTGTTAAAATTTATTATTAATGATAATTTATTGTTAATAACTAACCTAACTAACCAATATCATTTTCTGTCTAGACTTTCCGAATGGTTGTTAAATGTTTATACACCTCAATATTTGTGATACTTTAACCTTAGTTTTACCCCTGCCCCATTTTTTCTTTTGTTTGACTTCCCCTGGTTTACTTCTACCCTTCGCGAGACTGTGCGAAAAGGGCTGTTCGAGAAAGTCCGTCGACTGGCATAAGGAGCACGTGATCAAACCAGCCAAACTATGGAGTGTAATCAGTTCATCTTTCGTAGATAAATTATTTCCGAAAACCATCGAATGCATCTCAGCAATGCTGATCCTAGAATATATGACAGAGGGGAGTGAAGAGCGTTACGAAAAGCGTGGGTGCTGAAGGTTGTTAAAAGTTATTATTAATAACTAACCAATATCAGCAGCGTTCATTCATTTTCTGTCTAGACTTTCCGAATGGTATTTGTAGTAGTACTTTAACCTTAGTTTTACCCCTGCTCCATTTTTTCTTTCCATTATAAGGCTTTACTTGAATAATTTGGCATGGTTCTACATTAGTTGTTGCTCTCGGTGATAACGATTATTTCAACGATGAATCCAACCCCCAGACTGTCCTCCTAGATGGTAATGTGATCCGAAACACCGAGGGGCTTAGAGAGACATCTCTCCGATTGCGCCACTCGAAACAAACTCCAAAACGCCTGTTATGTAGTCGATTCCGGCGCTCTTTACGGGACTAAGATTCAACAGGGTCATGTGGTATCGTCAGAATCACGGATGGGACGCTAAGATAGTTCATAGTTCACCACAACATTCGTTTCCTCTGCGGGACTCCCTGGTATAGTGCGCAATAGCCAGTGGACTGTAACGAACGGATTATCCTATCGATAGAAGCGATGCGTCGTTCAAAAGCCTAACATGCTTGAAATGACTATGTTCTTCCCTAGTTTTCATTTTTTTCCGAGCGGTTTTGAAGAGTATATAAAGACCAAACTGTGGCCGGTGACCGTAATCAAAGTGAGCGGTCATTTCTCACCTGAAATCCAGAATAAGGAAAAATATATATATTTAGCGTCTCATGCTCCCATCACTGTGAGTCTTGCAGGACTGAATCCAGTTTAATCTCTACGAATCCGTCTTCCTCTCTCTTTGTGTATGCGTGTGTGTTCAGCAGCTTGCAGAGGATTAGGCCAGAGAGCATAGCTACCAGGCTTGTTCCGTGGTCGTTTTCATTCGGCCTTTGCGTACTGCCTTTGGAAATGGGGATAATCATTGACGTGCCCCATTCTGTCTGTTTTTCCCTCACTCCAGTTTCTCGATTTCAGTTTACCAGCTGCAAACCATGTACCCAGCGTACTTTGGTTCCAGCTGTTAGCTTCGGTCACCGAAAAATGGAACTTGTAACCAAACAGTAGTGATGGTGTAATCAGCTATTCGACGTTGAATCATTCTAGTTGTCTGAAGAGAATGAGTATGAGGAGAATGAGTATTCACATACTGAAGGCAATAGGTTTGATATAAGAGTACAACTGACTGCTTTACTGAGCCATTTGTGTCAGTACCATTGATAAATCGAGTTCAGGTGCCACCATTCAGAAAGGCAGCAGTTTTGGGCCCGACTAAGTTTTTTGGTGGGTAATTTTATGCCTTTTTTCCAGAACATAATTATCTGCTTCTCCGTCGGCTCCACTCGACACAGGGTTACGTAAAATATCCCGTAAGGCTCTCTGACATGTGACGTGCATGTTCTTACTAGCATAACCTATGTTGCTCGAGCGGCTAGGCCGTTCAGCGAGCATTGCCTCTCACTAAAATCATCTGGAGAACTTAATCACTGCTGGTTTGACGTTTTCATCATACTGACTAATGCTTCCTCGGTAACCGTGATCCGTCTGCCAGTTTTTCGACATCCTATGGGTGTCGAGCCACGTTTCCGATACCGAAACGCTAACTTATATCATTTGATGAAGCGGCAAACACTATTAGCAAGGTCATCATCATCATCTCCAGACACTCAGATGATCTGGATAGGAACTGACAACAAGAACACCACTGACATCGGTTGGAAGCCATATCCTGTAGTCTCACGTAGGTGAACAAGGTTCTCAGTTTACCCGGTGAATGAAAGGCCATTGACCTAAGGAAATTCGCGAAAGTACAAAACCAGTACTCCTAGATATTTGCGGAGTCTTGAACATTGGGGTCACTATTAAGCCGTTCAGGACGTAGAAATCGGTCAATTGTTCGGTGAAACGTTTTGGATGATAATTTGTTGCGTTGGACGGGGAATGGAGCGAGGCGACGATCAGAGTAAGAACGGCAAAGACTGAGGGCCTAGAAGCTAGGTTTTATTCATCCAAAACTTTCGGCTGCGCGGTCGATAGTTCGGTGAAACCTTTTGGATGATAATTTGTTGCGTTGGACGGGGAATGGAGCAAGGCGACGATCAGAGTAAGAACGGTAAAGACTGAGGGCCTAGAAGCTAGGTTTTATTCATCCAAAACTTTGACGCTGCGAGCTGAGATGAGAAAAATTGACTTGGCAATGAACAATGAAACGCTTTGAGAAAACTGAAGAAGTATGCAGCATACGATGAAGTCCAGTCTCTGTGTGACGTTCCGAGTCTTTCGCATCAAAGCTTCATCGCTTTGATCCTTCCGGTCCAATTGTCATGTTGCGCTGGATTTCTCTTGCTGATGGTGGGCTGGTGTGGATTTTCCATTCCAGTTCTGTTGTTTCCTGGGGAAATGAGGCCACGTGATACCAGTAAATTTCGTCATGCCCCTATAGAAACATGTGGGTTGAAATCCTTATATGAAACATCGCGCGCTTGGTGTCCATATTCAAGAAACAAACTTCTTCCCGAGAGTCGTCTTCACCTTGACAGTTTGACATGCAGGCATTTCTCCGAGCGTTATATGCGTCCACCTTATTTGGAGCGCAAAAGTGTATCCGCGCCATTTTATAACTCACTTTTTCCTGTCCGTCTCTTAGTTTTTGTTCTTCATCTGCAGTTGTGTAGCCTTATTTGCCCATTGTTCTTCATCGGCGGAACGAATGCTTCTTAACAGAAAAATCAAAGATGAGCTGGAGTTGTTACTGTGAGTGCTCCATGAGACACAGTCTTATCTCTAACCTCCCTCCAGTGAACATGAACAGTTTATGCGAAGTGCCGCAAACTGCAACGCATCATCAGGAATCACCACTGGTAAGAAAACTCCTAAACCTATCCTCAGCCTCGTTAGACAGTTTACCCACACAAGCAACTAGCTTGCCTAGTGCGGACCCATTGTCTTCTTTCGATATTAGAGTAAGTCTTTGAGTCCAAAGATACTATTTTTACAGGAGCGAGACTTACATGAAGATGATTTTGAGATGACTTTCGAAGACTGCCCGCAGACCACTAGCTTTCCGGTGGCTTTCCGTCGTTCCGCTGTGAGTGTTGGTGAGTCACTCACTTCAAACTCGAGCACCAAAAGCATATTCGCTCGAGAAATGGAATTGCGTGCCGTCAAGCGGCGGCCACAGCAGCTGCACGATCCGGTCTCTTCTGACGGTTGTGCTCTCCTCAGTAAGCCTGTTTCGATTACTTGTCTCTTTTTCCAGATAAAGGGGACGGACTTGAATACCTTCGGGCACACGGGCCTCAAACCGTTTCTGGCACGGGGCTTGGCTCTCGCTTTCGAGAGGTAGAACGCATTCATCAAGAAAATCTAACACGTCTGTCTCATATGTCGGAGGACGAGATTGCAAAAGAACGTGAACTGCTGCTCTCCTCAATGAGTAAGCTGTCTGTAGCTTTCTAAGCCTTTTTGGCTAACCACCACGCGTGTCTCATGAGTATCACTCACCTACCACCGATCGCCTTTTGTTCCGTAGATTTTCGGTAATCTCTCTCTCCTTCCTTCGTGTTTCCTTGGAGCACCTGCTCACAACCGCAGTCGTGGATGCAATGGGAGTATCGAGTGGGTCATAGCTCACTGAGTTCTAATTAAGAGGCAGGAGCTGTTGTACGCCCTGTGATGCATTTTGTTGAGTGTGATAATTGAGTTCAGATGCTTATCCACGTGGCCTTCACCGTTTGACCCAAGTTGGAAGTACGAAGCCCTATATTGTCCCCCGAGACCACTTAATAAAGAGCCTGCATTAGTGTTTCTCATTAACTACATGCAGTAATCCATCAGGTCGGGATCGAACGAATTTTACCCATAGGGGGGATAGCATCTCTTTTGGGAGGCCACTTTTTTCCTAACGTCAGTCTGTCCGGAGCAATAATCAGTAGCACAAGCAACTAAAGCATGACATTATCAGCTTAAAACGCAAAAACATCTTACGTCATAATCGAATAGCTTGCGTGGCAGGTGGTCACTCCGAATCCTGAGATTACCGACGCTGGCCTCTTTGTGCGCTATTGGACAGAGATTGCTACGGTCGGGTCCCCATAGTTAGCAGACAGATGAATACTTGCCAGACTATTCGGAATGAGGTGTTAGCACTGACTACGCGCTTTCCTTTACTTCTTGGCATTGTCTCCGGTTTGTCCACTATCCAGCCCTACTGGCTTCTCGAAGTACATCGGCTTCAGTATGGCAATCTGCCAAGGGAGTCCACAGTCCTTTGACAGGTCGTGACATCCCACCGATGGCGCCACTATCTTCGGCTGTTTTGACCGACACATCAAACCGACATCGTCGACATCATAGCGCGGTGAGGTGTCTATGGGACGCGCGCAAACCACTGGATTATTGTTCTCATCGTTTCATTGGACAAGCAGTCGAGCTTGGAGACGGCGAGTATCCTCCATAGTCACTGATGATTGACTGTCTCTAACCTCTTAGGCTTCCAGCTCTGATGAATCAAATCCTTTAACCACACAAGGTGACCAAGTGGGACCTTGTGTCTGGAGGTCTCAACCCTGGGGCTGACTTAACACAACTGCAAGAAACCCGTTCCCCTTAGTGCGATGTTTAACTAGCTCGTCGACCTAGTTTTCGGGTAATTTGGTAGGGGTTTTCGGGTAACCATCCTCTTGTTGAGTGTCTTGGAAATCAGACGTCTGTGTGATTAGTAAAGTTCTGTCCTCGGGACGTTTGTTTTTGGTCGAAGCTGAAGAATGATTGGCTGTTGTAGACATCCATAAGCGTGTCTTCTGCACCCTCAGATCCAGCCATTTGGATATCTGAGCTCCGTTAAACTCGAAGCCAGGTAACTGGTGCCTGTCACGTGATTCAGTGTGCAGGAGAATCGGACAACCCTAAGGACAGCGGGAATTCTGGGGTACCTCACAGAAACTTTCATATGGCTGACCAGTTTTGTGATTTACGTTTGTAATGCTGTATCATCCATCGTTGTAATTCGAAAATCAGTTCCGCACGAGCATCGTTGAAAGTTAGCTAGACCCTGAGAAGAAGTGGATAAGGTGTCTTATAGACACCAACATTCACCGTCAGCTTGTGCCGACCGTGGAGCCTATCTTCCTGGTCCCGATATCTTTATGGACAGCCAAGCCAGCATTCCTGGCCAGGATTGGCTGTTGGACAGTTTCTTCGGGGATCGTCTTTCGGACGTCTTGAAACGCGACCTTTATCCGCCACTGCTGCCGACCGTTGGTGGTCTTGATCTTCGTTTGCTGACCTTTTAATGAGGTTTCCACCCGTCAATGTTCGTTATTAGGTGACTTTGTGGATCTGCATCATGGTTATCTTTATTGTGAAACGTCCAGTATTCAGCAGCTACTCCTTGGACCTTCAGTCGCCTCAAATCAGGGTCAGTTGGTTGTACGTCAGGACGAAAATCATATAGGCAGCAAATAAAATAACGTGGCTTTTGGCTTTTGAGTTGAATTGGGACAGTTTGCTTCTTCGTATCTCCAGTATCTATGGTCTGCAAACGATTCGGCTTCCTGGGCACGCTATGGGATTTAGGTTGCCGCGGTTGTCGTGTATTCGAGACACTTTGGGAGTGGTGAGAGAAGTTCGGCACGTATGGTCACCCCAGCACCACCCGGCAGTCTGTTCTAAGGTGATTTTCTAGGCCTTGCATAGTCAGCTGCAAGCCATGCAGCTTCCTTCGCGTGACAGGCAGCTAGGCACAGAAAGTGTGTTACGTAGGATCAGGTAATTTGTGGCAAGCAGATAGTTGTTAGATCTCGCAGTTGACTCAACCCAAACAATTCATAGGAACTAATTCATGTTTGCACTGTTGTTAATTTGGGATGAATGAACAACCAGCAGGGTTAAAGTGTAGATCACCCGGCTTCGCTCTTCCATTTTGGTCGAAACTCCTTTAACGAGAAGACAGCAGAGGCTGTATCACAGCAGGTCACTTTATAGTATTACATTGGGATTCGAAGAAAGGCACTATTCGTTTTCAAATCACCCTATGTCATACTGAGCCGCTTGGAAGCCAGGCGATTCACTAGTACGTTCACTGTAGCCTTCTATTCGATCCCCAACCAACGGCTAATATTCCACTTTTCTCACGTAACGTCATCATTCGCTCGCATATGTATACTGTCTACTGGTACGTGTGTCGGCTCGAGATAGCTTAGTTATTAGGGCTGGATGGTCCGTGGTTCAAACCCAACCTCGGTATCCCGGCGTTCATCTAGACTTGAGCAGCCTGCCATTATCCCAGCCCTCGTGCTTCCTTGGGGTGGTATGGTACCTTGGCACCGAGAGTATGTTACAGCTGAAAGATTATCATTATTTCTTATCCCGCTGACGTAGCGTGTATGCTTGTGGGCCGCGGGACAACCGCATGTGCACGAAGCCAGGGTTGGGCACAATTGACACTTGCTGGACGCATATCGAGTTACCGTCTACCGTGTAGGGTAGACGGTACGTAATTCAGAGTGACCGAAACCCAGAGATACAGGTTTATGACATAGTAGAAAAGAATAAAGGATAAGTCCGGGTGCTGTTGGTGCTTTTCCCTTTCAGAATGCCGCCTTTTGCTTCGCCGGAGAAACTAAAAGATGTGGCAGCTAACCGAGGTCAGTGGCAGTCATGCTATCAGCTCCTATCGAGATTGTCCGACTGAGTGCTGCAGGTGTGGACACCTCGAACGTTTGTGTTTGGCCTACTTTATCTTCTTATCCATACCCCTCGTTTTCTATTTCTTCCATTCTAAGAGATGGCTAAGAGGTTAGAGCACGAATTTACTGACCCAAATGTCCGTGGTTCGAACCCGATCTTTGTATCTCGACTTCCCCCAGTCTAGGCTTGGGCAGCCTGACAGTGTCCCAACCCTCGTGCTTCCTCCGGGTGGCATGGCAGCTAGGCACCGAAAGGATGTTACACCTGAACGGTTATTATTATTTCTGGCAGTGATGTTTTAGTGATGTATTCGAAGAAAGTCCTGCTTATTCGCTCCAACGGTGACGGAACTGTTGCTCCGCCTATTTTGTGGACAAATGTCTATTTCTCTGTCAACCTAACGCTGAATTTGGACTTAACTCATAGCTCAGTGGTGTGATTTCTGGTTTGTTCATCAGATCAGTCCAGTGGCGTGGCGGATGAAAAATACTAATTCCGATTCAACTTCTGCACAGAGTGATTTAAACAAAAATGGCTAATATAAGCCAAGTGGTCAAGTGCAAAGATTCTTGACATCTGCTCTATTTACTGCCAGGAGAGACTGTCAAAATTCAGGAGGTTTCGTCCGCGTTCTCAAGGCAACGTTCCCCTGATGTCTGTCTAATCGGTACCACTGTTTGGTACCTTAAAAGACACAGAGAACCCCCAATGGTTGCAAAATATATCTAAAGCTATTGGTCTCCTCCTACAGACGTTACGCTGTCCAGAGTGACCGATGCTACTATGATGGTCGCTCTAGCGGAAGGTCGTTGTACGACTGTGATGTCTCGTATGTTTTTTTTAGCATTCCTTTTCATCTAGCTTGACAGTCCATTTTAATCTCCGCTTGAGATGAATGTGACAGACTCTTCGAGGTAGATGGTAGGCACTGAACCAACAATGACGCCCAACAAACTGCAAGTGTTGGATTTGAAAATCTCAACTTGCAGGTAAGTTGAAATTTCTTCGAAAACGAAAACGGTCCACACCAAGTAGTAGTACTTGATGAGGCGTTTTATATTGGTTCCTCCCCACAAGAGGTCAGCTTCTAGATGGGGTCCACTTAAGACTGCCTCTTCGGCGGCGGGGTAGCAAATATATGTATTCATACTTGTAATACTACATTTTTTACTCTTCGTTGTCACTAGATCCATCAATGGTTGCCTTCTTGTTACACAAGAATCGCCGGAACATCGCAACTAATGGTGAGTTGTATAACAAAATGTCTTCTAACCACTAGTTCTGCCTGCATAGTCGGCCACTCCTCTGAAAAACCCGATTTGTTCATGAATTCTTCGAGGAGGGAGTGGGAACAAGAGATGAAATACACCCTTCCACCATTCACTCTTTATTACAGGGCCACTGTAGGTATATCCCTTTGGAACAAACAGGCTGGTAGGTTCTACTGGAGCTTTTCGATGACAACTACAGCTGTGACATTGATCTCATAGACACCAAATGGGAATAACTATTTCCCACAAAGGAAACTACTCACAAGGTTGCTGAAAACTCTTCGACAGTTCACGACCTGTTTGGCCCTCTTGGGGCTCATCAGGTAGGCGCAGTCCCCGAGTTTCTGTCAACCTTATGTTCTACTTGAATCCAGATGGGACTGTTTTCGAGAAATATACTTATTTGCAAATCAATTTGGTTTTCACGAGAGACTCAACTGAATCTCTCGGTCGTGAACTGTCGAAGAGTTTTCAGCAACCTTGTGAGTAGTTTCCTTTATGAAACCATACTGCGATATCTCGAATATCGCGCCAACTGAATCATGAGGCGGTCTGTGTGCAGCACATTCAATTGTAGAATATTATAAACGGGAGATTCAATTGAGTCTCTCGTGAGAACCAAATTGATTTGCAAATGAGTGTACCTATTTCCCACGTTTATTCTCCACACGACAGATAATCGCTGAAATATCCACCCTACCCACTTGGTTTTCCCATTGTGAGAATTACTCGGTTTCAGGAGCGACTGTTTCTTGATGTAGTCCGGGCTTTTCTCAGTTTATAGAATGCTTTTTCACTCAGGTATCGGTTCAGTGTTTTGAGGCAATCTATGCGACATTCTGCTGCTTATGCTCTCTGCGAATTGGGTGTGAAATTGGGCCTTTCGCCATTACAAGCATTTGTCGGTCTTCCCCTCTTGATCCAATCTTTTCCTAATCATTGTTGGCACAGCACGACCATCGCGAAAGGAGCAGGTGAAATCAAGGTTCTCGCTTTCGCGACGTCCAGCGAATGATGCGACCAGTCCATTGTCTGACGATCCGATGGTTAAGGGGGTAGCGCAGCTAGAAGAGGAGAAACTTGAGTGGACACGTGACCTGCCGGTCACAGCTCGCAGACCACCGGAACTGCATGTGGTCGCTGGATCTCAGGTAACTACTCCGATCACTTATTTGTAATATGTCTGGTTGTTTCCATGAGGATTTCGGTCCCACGCACTCTCTGCCGTCCTAGTTAGGTCAAGTTTAAATTTCGAGACGTCGTATACTTTATTTAATCTTTGGCCTCTGTCTTGTAATTTTCATATCCTCTCTTGATCCACTTACATTCCTTCACTTAGCCATGTTCATCGGAAGACATCGAGATGAATGAGACCCATCCGGAGAACAAGACGAGTAAACCATGTCAGGCCCGATTTGATCTATGTGGCTTGGTTGTTCCACCGGACGCCGTACTTGATACCCACTTGGGTCTGCATCACCATGGGGAGGAACCAGAGGTAGGTAGTGTCGCTTGGTTTTTTGCTTGGCCCCCCTGAAATTTCAGTCGTTGACATTTTGTGCTCATGTTTTTTTGGGGGGGAGGACAGCTGATATTGACTGCTTTATGACACGACTTCCCTTGGTTGATTAGCTTAGATTTTTCCTCGAATGATCACCAATGCTCATCCGTCTCCCTCGACGGGGGTGTTTCCTGGTGGAACACTATTTAGTCAATTTCGCACCACGGTATTAGACTTTTGTTTACGCGGCTCTTTTAAGCATCCTTCAGTGTTCAACAAACCACTGTCCTCTACACTATCCGCTAAGTAAATGGCACATCGATCGATAGTGTGTACATGCAGCCCAGGTGCATGCTCGCCCGGTGGGGATTTGAACCACGGTGTGGTTGCGTAAACACTTCACTTAGGACTTGTTTGGTGTTTCTTGCACACCAGGTATGCTTTGATCGATCGTTCCGAACCAGGTTACTCTGTATAATGCCACCTAACTGCACTACTCTACACACGCTGGCAAGAGAACAAACAGTATGACTCCAGCTTTGTCGAGCGGAATAGCCGTATTTCTGGCTCCTTTCCGAGCAGAAGGATCAACTGAGTCAGGAGATATGGGATTCTTGAAAGCTCGGCTGTCCAGCTGGGAATTCCGAACGTCTCAGTCTGTTTTGGGGTGCCTGACCTAGGAACTGAGTAAGTCACCCTTTGTGTCACACAGCCATGAGACCTGCTACCAAAACGAGTTCCTGTTCGGCGGAAAACTGCTCCCCTTCTGTTCCAGTTGGATTGGATTCTCGACGGGGGAGGACGAAGTTCTTTTCGGTTTTTTTAGTTTTACTCCCTTGAAGTACTCAAGTATCAGAAAGGACTCGCCAACAAAGAAAATAACAGCTTTATTTCGAACAAGCGAGTTCAAAAGTTACTATGGGGTCTCGTGGTATTTAAATCACACCTTCAATCTTAATTCAGGCTATCCGATCGCCGTTGGGTGAACACCCATCATCGTCGGCCGAGCTTCTGTGACATGCCTGAGCACCCATCATCTTTGACCGTCGTTGAATTGATTGATTTCCTGAGAGTCCAATCGGAAGCTGGCTTTTCTGGCCTGGGTGCTTGACGGTTTCTTATCGCGATTTTGATGGAGTTTTGAGGGTCTCACCAGGTTTCAGGCATTCTGGAATTGTTTTCAGGATTCTGACCTTCCTGACAGTGAAGCATCGTTCTGTTGTGTGAGTCCTTGAGACACTCGTTTTTCAACTCGTTTTCCTGTCACTTTCTCACAGTCGTTCCTATTGGATGTATTCGTCAATTCTAATCCTTCTCCTAGAGTTTCCTATTCGCCTGAGCGTTTTGTTAATCTTTCGCGAATTTCACCTGACTATGGTGAGTAGTCACGGATCAGTCTCGGGGAGGATTGGGGCTCGTATATCTGAGCTTTTCGTGATTCGATCACATTTTTGTCAGAATGGCAAGTCAAATCCAAGCCCACCGCCTGGAAATGATCAGGTTCTTCATGGAGATCGATGAGCAATCGGATAATTAATTCCGGCTACTACCAATGGTTCAATTGGGTGCTTGTTTAAACTAAGTTCCAGGCTTTAATCAGATTCCCCAGCTGCACAAACTGGCCGACAGACGTGAGCTCAGAGCCCTTAGCTAAATCGTCCCTGTCTGAATACTCCCAAACTGAATGAAGGCGCTACAGTAGCGAACTCTTCGGGATCTGATTGTATCTTTACCAGGACAAGTTGACAATTCCTTACTTGGTGCGTGTATGGAGTCCAGATGGTTGTGCGAAGTTCATGTGTGGACGAAACGTCAGGGGATTCCCCAACGGATCGTTACTGACTGGTGCTTCTCTATCGGATTTTAATAGTTGTCTCCCAGTCCAAGCTTTGCTTTGTCAGGACAGGGAAACTTGTCACTCCGTCTTTGTTGAACTGTAATACAGACTCTTTCGGACAGTTGTGGTGCCTTTGGAAACCACGGGAAGTGGGCTAGCCACTTGTCAAGGCTTTAAACTCCCTAGTGACGATGTGCACGTCACTGTGGGGTGGCATTCTCGTATCTGACATATCAAGAAAGGTAAGGTTTTCCGAACACTGGTGAAGCCCAAATTTAGGTGACTCGGTTTGCTGGCTTCAAGGCACATGGTTTCATGCAAACAGAATAACTGTCCATTTCACATTGTGTGCGTATTTTCACTCCACAACGTTCCTATGTGTTTTGCTTTAGCGTGCAGGCTACACCATCGGTGAGCTGTTTCATCTTAGCCGCTCAAGTGTGCCTGCTCAACGCCGCCTGGCTCTGGCAACGCTGGCAACGGCTCTGGGTCAGACACGCCGTGGACGACATGTTCACAACCTCGCACCTGTATCTTCCCCCAGTCTAATCTGGGGCCTACTTTCTTCATCGAGTGATTCAGTTGAAGGAGATGGACCTGGTAGCGGTGGGGGGAAGGGTGGAGTAGCTTTTCTGCTACGGTGGTGTTTAGACGAATCGGTGAGTTCGCTCACCAGTGTTGGGGCAGTTTCAGCCGGCACCGATATCTCGATTAGTGGGCATTCGGGTGGTGCATCACTTGGTCTGACGGTGGAATGCATCCGTGGTCTGGCGAACTTGTTGTGTGATGCCGATGGAGAGGTACGTTTGTTGGTCTTTGTAATGCGAGCTTCCTTTCCAGAGCTATTTGAACAGTACCCATGAGTGGCCCTTGCAAATGGCCACCAAACAGCATCTATTTTTGGCACCACCAACGCTTCAGCGAAAAGTTCCGTCAAGAATTCCCGGTGTTCTCCAGTTGACTAAAGCACCGGCGGAAGAGGAACCCGACCACAGTGAGGCTATGTCTCTGGACCCGGTGTTTTTTCTCTTCACTCAAGGTCAGTTGGGTCAGCGTTTGGCCTGGCTCTTGGCTGACGAAAAGGGAAATTTGAGGACAAAGCTGCCACCGGACGCTGTCGGTCTGTGGCTTCCAGCTTTGTTAGTTCGCGCAGTTCGACACTCACCCGCTCTGGCCTACCGAGTGAGTCTGAGACCGTATTTCCTTTTCGCCTCTGGGGTTTTTCTCTCATCCTAATGCTGAGAATCTTCTCTCTCTCTGTCCCACAGGTTTTTTCCATACCCAATCTGTTTCGGACACTTTTGGACCACTACTTGCCCGTGTGTTATGGCAATGACTCAACTTCTGCATCAGCTGTTCGACCGACACGTCTGTCTCAGGCTACCGGTATTCCTTTTGCAGCTGTGATGCTGTTGTGTCGCTTGACAATGCTTACAAGTACAAGTATTCGATTGGCGATGGTGAGTACTGGTCGACCTCAATGTTAAGTGACCGACCATAAAATCACCCAACTCATGTCCAGATCTTCGCTTCAGTGCGTGCTAGCCCCATGGGGAGACGATCTGGTTTGCGGCGAAATCAGTTCGTCCAAGCTCACCGTTGACGATTTTTGCTCCAATTGCTCGGGCTCCTTGAAATGCTTAAAAGCTATTCCCGTGGGAATTATTGCTCTTCTACCTGCCCAACATACGCCGACGACTAAACCTGACATGACTCGAGTCCAGCAGTGCTCTTATGAATTTCACTGTCTCACTAGGGGGGATAGTGTTCAACTTAAAGTTCTGTCTTGTAGTCACTATCGTCATCATCAAAGACAGCAACATCAATGTTGACACTGATGCTTCACTGGCGTAAGACCATAAAGTTCCTCTAATTATATTTATAGCCCTAGAGTGAAAAAAGCGAAAAAGAGTCGGCGAGGGATGGGACCTATTGCTGGCCTGTGTCAAGCAGTCTGAGGTGCCTACACATCCAAGCGCTCAGTCAGACAATCTGGAAAGAAAATGACAACACGAACGCCACTGTCATCGATTAGCCGCCATTTCTTTCAATGTCTGCAGCCAAGCACGGGGAACCCATCCTGAAAGGGGTACAACACCCAAACTCTTCGTGATCTCTTTCACGCCCTTCTGCCAAGTCGTATGTTGTCCACCTCGCGGTTTGCGCCATTCTGAAAGAGGCACAGAGAACAACACTCATCTTAGTAGACGGTGTTTCGCAACGCGTAGCACATGACTGAGGCATCGTTTCTGTTAGTGCCGGATTATTCCCCAATTGAAGTACCTGCCACACAACCAAATACCCGTTTTCTAAGCACCCCGCTGTGAACACGCTGACGCCATCCAAAACTAGCAACGCTTCTGAGGCATCGATGGTAAAAAAAAACCTGATGACCGCCATCTAGATTTCGTACAGCTATTCTGCTCATACCTTTGGGTTCGTTTGCCAATCTTTCTGGGTTTTATTAGTTTCTTTTTGACTGTGGTTGTCTCAGTTTGAATCAATTGAATTTACCATGGTCCTGGCTGCTACAGTTCAGATCACCAGAAAGTGGGAGAGTGTGGGAGATGCAGTCAAGCACTGGAGGCGGGAACTGGGTAGCTACACACTGATGGTAATAGTTTTGATGAACGAGCTCCACTGACTGCATGATTGGGCCATTTCTGCCAGTGGCATTAACCATTGGTTAGTTGGGTCTCCATCCAGTGGGGCAGCAGTAGTCAACCCGACTGAGTTTGTCGGTTAGTGCCTTCATACTTGCTCTCATTCAGCACGGGGCTGGGCGAAAAGAGCTCCGTGAGTCAGACAGTCCTCTGACACCCGAAGTACATATCCTAACCAGCGTAACCTACGAAGCGTGGGTAATTCATCTGTCGTGGGATGTAGTGGCTGTCGTATAAAACCAACCGTAGATGACGTGCTTCAGAGAAGCGGTTCTCCTGGAACAGCTTTACAATGAAAAAGAAGCGTCAACAACCCAAACAAACGTTTTGAGGCCTAGTGTTTCTAGTAGGGAATGGACAATGTAGTAGACAAAGTGCACTTTTCCATTCCATCGTGATAGCGGCAGTGCCCGTTAATCATCCCGTCATCATCGACAGCATGCATGAGTGTTCAGTGCCGATTGATGAATGTGCTTGAGTAATCTTAATTGGTATTGGGTAATTCTCTTCCAAGCAGGATCCCTTCTGTTTGTAAGTTCGTCGTCCGCCCAGGTGGTTTTTCCCAGGTTTCTGTTTTGTATCTTCCATTGGAAAGGCATTTCTAAAACGGTCTCTCTTGCACGAACTTCCTCACGCCGCTATTCCTCGTTTCCGTTACTACGTGGGTTTTGCTCTCCATTCCTTGGTAACCCGAAGCAACACAGCTCTCGTCTTTGTGGGAAATCGTCTGGTGGCTTACAGAGATCCAGCAAGTGACCCCACGGCTGACAGTTTCACTAAGTCCCACACCTGGTGAATGCTTCTCAGTTTTAAAATGTTATTCTTTTTTCCAGGTAAACGACCTCCGCCTGATCGAACGATGCTGTTCTTATCTCATCCCCTCTGAAGCCGAGGACTGCAACCATCTCTCGGAGCAATGGTCCCCGCTCTCCCGGTTGCCACCCGCCCTTCCGCTCAAACTGGCCGTGCAGGTGCACATTGAAGCTCTTCGATGTCTCTCCGCCTGTCTAGTTCCCCTGTCTGATGCAGAGTCTATTCCGCTTCATGCTTTGAATTGCATTTGGTAGGTGTCGGACATATCTTGCGATTCTCTGTTCAATGAACAGTCTGATGTGTTCAAATGCGACTGGCCTTAACGTCTCACCTTAATCCTTTCGTCATATTTCGTCAAATTGACAGTGAATCATAATCAGGCAGTCTGCTAAGTGTCTGTGACTTCTTCGTAATACGTTTTTGCTTCTCTTACCTCTGATATTCATTACCCTTCTTCGGGTTAAAAAAATCTATGCGACACGTTAGTTTGTGAAAAGGAAACGCAGATTGGCCCACCACTTACAGGGTCTAGACTAGATGCTACGCGAGAACCATACATAACTGAGCATCTGTCCCACATCAGATAGACCAATACCATGAATAACGCAATAAAAAATGATGTCGGTCAAATTTGGATGCTCGAGTGATACACCCATCGAACATGAAGATCCGTCGGTGTTGACGCTCAGCAAAAATGCTGTATGCAGGTCTCAGGTTTCAAAGTATTTTCCTTCATGGTTCATTGCCCACAAAGTTGGTGTAACCTCTGGTCAGCATGATTCTGGCGCCATGTTATCTTAGTGCTTGGAACCAGCCTCTGGTGGGCTTGGGCGTGAGCCACCAACTTTTCAAACACATTGCCAGTTCTCTTTGTTTCGTATGACCTTCATGCGTTAGACTTACAGCCTTTCAGTGGTGTCCGCTCGGTGCCTTCCACATACGTTCATCTTTCACATTTGACCTTACCAGGCTGTTCGTTATTTATTCCCCCAGGAACACACTCCCCATTCTCTGTGCGACCTTGAACCGGATGGCCGATAATTACTTCGAGCACTTTGGAGCACCTACGCAGCCCCACACCGAGGATGTGTTGATACTACCGCAGTTGTTGGTCTCCTGGATTTCATTCCTCACACAAGCTTTTGAATCATTTGTCTTGGGATCGAGGTGAGTTCGTGGAATCACTCTCATATCAATGCCACTACCTCACCTCCGGATGAAGACCACAAAACTGTGTTTCACGTGCTTGTTCGGTAAAATGAAACAAAAATCCATCACTGACATATATCCATAATTTCAATTCCTTCGTTTTTGCGCCGTTTCCCCCGATTTCGAGAGCGTCTATTACGTTTTTATTCTTTAGAATTTGTTTTCCAAGGTCGGAAATTCAATCACATTTTTTCCTTTGCCCAATATCTTGTAGCCACCTGTGACGTCATCGCCCAGGAATGAGATGACCAATCCTAGCGTTCTATCTTTGAATCTCTGTAACGAATGAGGTAATCCACAGTGGTCAGTCTTCAGGCTTTGGGAGATACATCTGACAACAGTCACCTAACGTAGTTGGTTTGAATGGATGTTAGCGGGGGCGAGATTGGCCAAGTGCTTAGAGCACGAATTTACTGACCGGAAGATCCCCGGTTCGAACCCGACCTCTGCCTCTCGACTTCCCCTGTCTAGGCTTGGGCAACCTAGCAGTATCCCAGTCCTCGTGTCTCCCTCGTGTGGCATGGCAGCTTGGCACCGAAATGTTGCTACAGCTGAATGATTTACTTTTTATTTTCGCGGGAGATTTAAGACCTGAATAGCGGGGCTATCGGGTAGTTTGATTATGGGCACTTCAACTCGTGTGCTGACACAAGAAGGATTTCAGCGAAACGCAACTTAACTGCTTGGTGCACCCAATGTGTACGGCGTTTCGTTCACAAATCTAAGAGCACTCTGATGTCTTCACTCTTTCGACACACACCCCACCCCAAAAAACCTAAACTAGTTATCCCTCACTATCCGCGATGGTCGAGAACCTCCTGTTTTCATGTGCCAGGCTGGCATCCGGCTGGGAGTCACGGAGTTTTAGCGAAACCAAAAATGGTGCTGAGTGGAAGCCTTTGGTACCGACGGATATCGCTCTGGTGACCGGAAACAAGAAGAAAACAGCAGCACTCCGAAAGGTCTTGTCGGACCTCGATGAAATGACTGTATTGGCAAGTCCTTGGCCACGAAAACTGCTGTCTAGAGAAGGTCATCCCACTTCCACAGCTATTTTCCTGCAGTTATCAGTTAGCTCGGGCCTGGGCGACCTGACAGTAACTCTGCCCTCGTGCTTCCCTTCGGTGGCATGGCAGCTAGGCACTGAAAGGATACACAGCTGGGCGATTTTTTGGCCAATCACCTGGGTATATGATATTCTTTCTCTGTTGGCTCGGATATTGCTAATTGGTAGTTTTTGGTGCTATCGAAAACAAGCGCACTTCTTGAAGAATTTGAATTCATTACTTTATCCGCTCAAGGGGGGATCGATAAATTCAGACCATGGGAATGACGTTGTTTTTATTTGGTTATTCCAAACAGTGATCGAACCATCATTGAGACGAAAACCGGCGACGAGACCACGGCGAATGCATCGTTTTTGAAGAACTCTGCCCCCGTGTAGCGGCTTTCTTTTTCTAGAGTATGATATTTATCGGTCAGGACGAGTGGCATACTGCCATTGTGCACACTCTCTCCGCCAAGGAATGTGGCATGCCTTGGGAGGTAAACTCTCTTCCGAAGTCGTACGTGGCAGGGGGTAGTGTTATCAACCCTGTGGTAGTGGCCCCCTCTCAAGCAATTAACATATGCTATGCTCAGCCCGAAGGTATCTCAACAGAAGACCAAGTTCATTGGTCTCCGTTTGAGAAATGGCTCTCTTCGTGGAGGGCCCCAGTTTCCAGAAAATCCTTCCGAACAGAAGCCGGCCCCGCGAACACCATACAACAATCGTTTTCCGTCAGGTACGATTTTTATACTCAATCCCTTTGAATCAAACCCCGTCCATTTAGGTCTGAGCAAGTACTCGACCGCATCCAACTATACCTCATCTCTTCTGTTATGCAGGAAAATTACCAATTGGTCTGTGCAGTCCTTTCATGAATGCGTCGATGAACTGTTCAGGCACCTTCTTCAACTACTGAGCCACATTCTATCCAAGTTCACTTGCGGTTTTGCTGCCTTGGAAGAAATTCATGTGAGTTTACCGTCAAGGCGAACCAGATGAAATCTGGTGTCGTATTCGTTTTCTAACACCTCTCTGAAGTGGTCTCCCGAACCGTTCGCTAAGGATGCATGACGAATGATACGAGTCTCCAACTAGCTGCTGCTCTCAACTAAGACCACCGAGTGCTCATCAGGTGCTCGCATTTGCCCACTAGACTGTTACGGTGTATCTATACTGGGCATGCAAGAGAAATTGGCCAGCCTTACTGTGCATGAACTGACATATCCCATGTTTGTAAGTCGTTCTCCAGCTTCCGATCCAACACGAGTGTGTGGCGTCCTCGCTTGTGGCGATTAGGCTCGACAATGAAGGCTTTTGTACGAGAAAAAACAGGATTCTTATGCACCACAAGAAAGACATGACAATTCATCAGATCCTAGTTGATTCTGCACTGCTTCGTGTTTTTTTAGAGTTTTCGATCCTAGCTTTGTTTAACGACCACTCGGTCGCACACGCGACTGGTCAGTGTCTTTTATAGGAATGTCTTCGGTGGAGTGAAGAGGTCTCTGGGTTTTCAATCATGGCATCCGTGGCGCCAAACCTGATGCTTGATCGACAGCATCCATCTGGTGGAAGCTGTATGCTGATGCTTGATCGACAGCATCCATCTGGTTTTCGTGGAAACTGTATAGTGATCAACTTAGCTGGCTTTATTTTTGAACAGTTCCGCTTGTTAATTTTCCGGATAAATGGAATTCCTCGAATGTTTCTGCCTTCACAACTTAATTCTCATTGTCAAACATCGCACTTTCTGCCCTTGGAAATTTTGTTCTACCATCCCGTGTGATCACTTCAAGATTCAGTTTTAACCTGCTCTTTTTGTAGATGCATCTTTTAAACCATGGTATAACAGCCAATCTGGTCGCGGTTGTTGTCGACTGCTCCGTGCGTTTGTTGGATGCACAACAACAGGTAGATCGTCTTCCTCAAACTCCGGTAAGACATGTTCAATTGCTTGACGCAGTGTTGCTCACTACGAACTTCCACGTGTCCTTTGGTTTTGTACGGACAAGATTGCGTCAGTTTAGACCGAAAATTTGAGCCGACTCGAGACATTTGAGTGGTGAAGGCTTCAACTTACTGACTGGAAGATCCGTAGGCTCGACCCCCGGAATCTCCACTACACTTATCCAAGCTTGGCCAAGCTGAGGCTGCCTCGGTCCACATGCTTCCTTCAGCTGGCTCGGCAGCTAGGCACCCAAAGCGGATTACAGCTGAACGATTGTTTCACTACCGACTAGATAGCCATCCTCTGAGATGAACGTGTGATTTCTGCACATGTAGTGTCTTGTCCCAATTGCCCGCCTGATCGAGAAGTTGGTGATAGACCGCACACGCTCTCATCTGACCCCCGTACGCTACTATGTTCAGCACTACAGGCATTCTGATTATTGCTTGAATATTCCCATGGTTTGAAAAATAACACAGTGACGAACATTAATGTTTTCGGGATCTCGTCATCAGGTCAGTACATATCTAATGGTTAAAATAAGAGCGAAAAATGAAATACGCTGCGAAGACTGGTTACTGAAATGTGAAACGTGGAAACACGAACGATTGGTTGTCTGCGCCCCCCCCCATGTCGCATCTAGTTGGATGCTGTGAGACAGTGAAGAAGGGTGTTGAATGACTTGACCGGTTGATTCGTGTCACACCGGCCAAGTCATTCTCTGTACTGCGTTCCCCGAGACCCCGTGAATTCTACAAATAAGTGCACGTCGAACATTCTTCATGATACATTCTAATCTTTGTTTTCTTCACCCTATTTATCTCAACCCAGCCCTTTTTTCAGCGAATTGACACCCTGTGGACAACCTACCTCCTTCCACTGTTCTATCATGACGTATGGTCACGAACTGTGAGACGTTTCGTTCGGTAAGTGCTTTCTTTCTCATACGAAACTTTCTGGCCTTTAGTAGGCAGTAAATCAAGAAACTCTTACAACCTTGCTATCCTGTAGAATTGCTAGTAGATCAAACATGACAAAGATCTCGACTGATTTCTTTTGAAGTTCATCAACTTACGGTGTTTTTCGGCATGAGTTTTTCCCAAGTTGCTGCCAGGATACGTTTCTTCTGAACAAATTTCACAAGATCGATGAAAGCCCTGAACAGCTCACCACCGGCCTCGTTCTTTTTTGGACTCGCCAGATCCACGTAGTCCTCAAACTCCCATCATTATTATATCATACTAGATTGTACACGTGCGGCGACAACCACTCATTTGCAAAATAAATTAATTTTGACGGGAGATTCTGTTGAATTTCACTCCCTCGTTTGTAATGCTCCCCAAGTGGATCTGCCGCACAAACACTACCTGTTGTCTCAGTATGAACGATATTCAAGATATCCAAGTGTATGACACTGCTCATACTCTGGTATCTCGAACATTGTCCCAACTGAAACATGAGGCTACCCCCTGTGCTCGGTTTTGTAGAAGACCCGCTATTCCCAAATTGTGCCAACAGGTGAATGTTTGGTCGCGGAAGAAACCTATATTCTCGAAGGTAATTGGGGATGACCTTCCGCCGACACGACTGAAGTCGTTGGAGCTCCTGACAAATCGCCCGTTCATGCTCTGTTTTGCCTCCTTTCATTGTGCCCAAGCCAAGTCTAGTTATGTTCTCAGTAAAAACGCGTCTAACAATACCGACCTACTTGTATCACGTGAACATCAATGGTGTTAGTTCTCATTTTCCTATCTTCCTAGATCCAGAAGCGTTCTAACGGGTGTACCAGAAGTGATGGGTGATGTAGACGTTGTCACAGTCCCCAGATTACCGCCCGATGAAAACGACCCGAATCGGCCAGTAATTGATTGGACAAATCTATCATCCAGTACATCTATAGACGAGGGGCTTCTCGAACCTGTTGACTTGGTACCCCGGTGCCTGCCTGATCTGGGCACGAGAATTTCTTTCGCTATCGAGGGGCTTCTCGAACCTGTTGACTTGGTACCCCGGTGCCTGCCTGATCTGGGCACGAGAATTTGCTTTCGCTATCGAACAGCTGACCCCGGGCTGGCAGCCTTCGTTTGGCCTAAAAGTGGCATCCGTATGGAGGATGACTGCAATCCGCTGTCACCTGCTCCTGGAGATTTCTGTTCCCTAGCCCTCCTCACCTGCACTGTCTCTGTCCTCGAGCGTATTCTTCTGAATTGGCGTTTTCATCTCGCTTCTGACAGTGGCGTGTCACCACACGTGTTTGCTCCACTGATTGGATGGATTCGCCGACTAGTTAGGAAGCGCCCCCTTCCATGGCTGCCTGGCCACTCTGGCCGCACAATGACATCTTTACCCTACGCACTCATCGCCATGGAATCTTGTACACTTGGCAAAGCGGTACTTGTGCTCTCACAGGTAAATCTGACACCATGTTTAATGTGTCTTTGTTTTTTCCCTCTGTGACAGTGCAGTCATATTTCGCTTTTTTAAGTCACGAACGTTTCTGCCGTTTCTGCGATCTCCTTGTATAAATCTGGGTAACCAAGCGTGATTTTCAAACTTCTACGAAGGGAATAGAGGTACTCAACAGTTTGGTACTCCCATCGTGAAATGGAAAAAGCTAGAATGAAGACTTGCCGGGTTAGCGTGCAATTTCAATGAAAGGATTGCGTAGCCTTAGGCGAAGTGTACACCATTCGCCAGAAGAATACACAGGCTTGCACCACTTTCTAATCGTGTATTTCGTTCGAACTCCCCGTTAAAGACCGCGTAATCCCAACCAACGTGTACTTTCAAACTGTCAGCTTAGAACCTACCAATCCGCTTCTGTCATGCGTCTCAATGGTTCGTCTCGAGTGGTATGTGCTGGCGCCTCACAGTCGTGCTGGATTGGAGAGGGTTAGATTTCCAGGAAATCATCTTTCGCCGAGTCACAGATGTAGTGGTGTTATTGAGGAAACTACACCTACCAATTGTGAGGGGGCGAGATGGCCCAAGTGGTTAGAACGCGAATTTACTGACCTGAAGGTTCGTGGTTCGAATCTGACCTCCGCCATTCGACTTCCCCTCTCTAGGCTTGGGCAACCTGGCAGTATCCCAGCCCTCGTGCTTCCTTCGGGTGGCATGGCAGCTAGGCACCGGAAAGGTGCTACAGCTGAACGCTTATTGAGGTTCTTGTGGAAGTTACTAGACGGACCACTCAAAGGTGAACATCTGTTCGAGTAAGCAAGCTTCATGTCGGCAGCTGAGTGCTACGCCAACACTAGCGTAACCCGCCGTAGTGGTTTCACAACTACCCAAAGTTCAAAGCGGGTAGCGTTGAAATAACGAAGTTCGGATA
>NW_008751948.1:444412-446023 GCF_000715545.1 Opisthorchis viverrini
TGGGCAACCTGGCAGTATCCCAGCCCTCGTGCTTCCTTCGGGTGGCATGGCAGCTAGGCACCGGAAGGGTGCTACAGCTGAACGCTTATTGAGGTTCTTGTGGAAGTTACTAGACGGACCACTCAAAGGTGAACATCTGTTCGAGTAAGCAAGCTTCATGTCGGCAGCTGAGTGCTACGCCAACACTAGCGTAACCCGCCGTAGTGGTTTCACAACTACCCAAAGTTCAAAGCGGGTAGCGTTGAAATAACGAAGTTCGGATACCGTACACGACTGTTTTATTCGGATTTCAAGCAGCGCTTCAAGTGTCTAGCAATAAAAATCGTCCAGTTGTAGCACCCTGTCGGTGCCTAACTGCCATGCCACTCGAAGAAAGCACGAGGGCTGGGATACTACCAGGTTGCCCAAGCCTAGACAGGGAAAGTCGAGAGACAGATGTCGGGTCCGAACCACGGACCTTCCGGTCAGTGAATTCGCGCTCTCACCACTGAGCCATCTATCCATGAGTTGTCAAGACTGCGTGTCTGAGCACTTTGCTGGTCGATTCGCTTCAGAGTTCTCACATCAAAAGTCGCCGTATAAACAGAGAATTTTCGATATTTCAAGTGGCTTTCATCAGATAAACAGGCTAACAAGATAAACAAGATAGCCGTCTGTGAAGTTTAAAGCCGTGGATTATAACAGTGCACTCCATCATTGAGTTGAAACCATAACGTCCTGGGGTCGATCACCGGTCATGCCCGTTTAGATCACAAGGTTGTGGTCGATTACCGAGTACGGTTATTCGACGCTCTCCTTCTTCGAACTGTGGTGGATAGGTATCCGGAACTTCGTTTAACTGATCTAATTTAGGGTTGAAGTAAGTCTTCTTGATTTAATCACTCTCCCTGAGCTGATTCAGTGTCCCCTACATTGGAGGTAGGCTCAGAATACTGGGATTATCGGACTTTCCCCGGTGCGAAGCGGTGGCGGACCAGAGCTTACCATGATTACGGATTGACGCTGTTTACTAGCACAATCCGGATCTTGTCCTGCGGTGCAAGGTCATCCTATGCCAAAAACCGTGCAGCTGTTTTTTCTTCATCTTCGAAATGCATCAGCAACCTTCAAGGAGATTAGAATCCACAGCCTTCCTGCTTCAGTGACGAACAGCCCTAACGCCATTTCGCGCCATTCTCCATTCAGGCATGCGGTCCGCTTCTGGTTGTTAACGGTTGTCTGAGCAAGTGAAGGAATAACTGATGCTCGAGCTGGTGCGCGGCTCTTCGCCAGGCTCATGGTTGGAGTCCACGCCTAACTTCTTCCTGTCTCCTTGTCGGTGACCAGGCAGTGTCTTGGTCTTTGTACTTTCCCATGGTGGCATGGCAACTGTCCCAAATTCAAATTTGGGTGGGAGAGGGTGAAAGACGGAAAACGTGAAATTTTAAGAAGGGAGGCGTCAGCAGTAGCATGTTTTCGCTTACCCGCCTCACTGTATGCAGCAAGTAAGGCGACCCGCCTGTTGGCACCACGCGACGGCCGATGTGGCATGAGTTTATTTGTGTATGTGCAATTCATGGTTGTACTTGGGCTGGGATACTGCCAGGGCGCCCACACCTAGACAGGAGGACG
>NW_008751948.1:446882-471642 GCF_000715545.1 Opisthorchis viverrini
GGCACCACGCGACGGCCGATGTGGCATGAGTTTATTTGTGTATGTGCAATTCATGGTTGTACTTGGGCTGGGATACTGCCAGGGCGCCCACACCTAGACAGGAGGATGGTTAGGATCCTAAACCAAAGCCTTTGGCTCAAAAGCCCAACCGCAAGGCAGTGGTGTTCGGTTGGAAATGCAAGTACATTACCATTTTTTACAGGACACGTTCCAATCCCCAATTTGGAGGGCTGGGAGACTGTTCGTCAGACCTCTACCCATGGACCAACCTGGGTGTCGTGTCCCCAGTATAGCCTAATGGGCGCCGAGGTACACAAACCGCCGCACCACTGTAAGGTCTAGTTTCTTCGTGTCCCAAATTAGTGACAGTGTCAGATTGCTTCACTTTCCCCCAGGTTTCTTGTTCTCAGGTGTTTTAGCGCTGTAACAAGGCACGGAGTGCAAGTTATCTAAGCCCATTTGTTTTCCTCTTTCGTGCCTCTCAGATCCTAACACATCAATGTACGCTGTCGTCACGATTGGCGCGTGAACCGTTTGCCGACGAAGACAGGTGTCTACTTCACCGTGCCGCGCTTCGACTGTTACCTCTACTTCGAGGTGGACAGAAACAATTGTTGTGTGCTCTGCAGGATGAGGTCGTGTTTTCCCCACATCAAATCAGATCCTTGTCAAGGTGAGTGATTACCACTCACCCCAACCATCATGTGCGAAGTTATAACTGCTGTTCTATTCATATCTCTCTTGGGAGTTCCAGGAATCCAACCCATTTAGCTCCTTCATACCAGTCGCCCGGTGCGCGCAACCGTGCCTGGGCTGATTTACTTGGTCACGTGGTCTCTACTTTTCTTTTCCACTTGATAGTGATGCTGTCTCCGGTTTGGGCGATCAATTTCTACATAACGTTCTTCAGGTATACCGAAAATATGCGTGTGGGACAAACTTGGAGGGATCAGTGGAGGATGCCGCGAAAGAAGATCGCAGTTCACGTAAGCTGTTACTGTCCGAGACGAGGTTACTTAAATCTGGGTTTTTTTTCTTCACTAAAATGACGGTATCACGAGTCGTATGGCTCATGTCAGACTTGGACAAGCTGGTAGTTTCTTCCTTCAAAATGCACAAAATCTATGCGCCAGAAGGATGTCACGGCTTTTCGATCGTTTTTTATTATGGGATTGCGCGTATTTTTTTCCGGTTTAGAAACACAACCAGCTGTTCGGACTTTCCATGATGTAGTGACGCTGCTCCACTAGCTGTATCCTTTTGTTTGATAGGTTCAGACACTGACTCGTCCACCGGGACGAGGTGGCTCATCTGGGTTGGAGCGCGACTGGAAGATCCGTGGTTCGAACCTGACCTGTGCATCGAGGCTTGGGCAACATGGCAGTATCCCAGCCCTCGTGGTTCCTTCGGGTAGCACGGCACTCATGCACCGACGTGGTGTTACAGCTGAGCGATCGATTGACCGAATCATACACTAAAATTAAACATGACGTCCTGTACGTTTAACGTTTCTGTGACCATGCGGCTCCAATGAAGGTCGGTGTCAATTTCAGTACCGATCTTTGTACTGGAACGATTTGCAAACTAGTTAGGTAATGAACCAGTGTATTTGTGGTGAAATGGTGTAAAGTTACGTCACTGCAGACGGACAAAATAATCTGTTTTGATGTCGATTCCGGAAAGCAAGTAGATCAACTATGCTACCGCGATCAAACTACAGGGCTCATATACATTGGATTCGGGAAGCGGAGTTGGAACCCCATACGGAGAAAGGTCGTGATCAAACAAAACGACGTCTTATCCGCCAGAGAGTTCATTAATGTCTCAAGTTTGAAATCAATAAAAATATACACGTGACTCTTAGTGGACAGAAAATTTCCTTTATGACGACTCCGAAGAATATGGATCCAAATGTCGCAGGCTGCCTGCGCCGTTAGCCCGCTGTGGAGACAGAGCAACGATCCAAGCACGGTTCGCTATGAGCATCCCTCACGTGAGACGCGAAATGCTCCATCGAAATGAATACTATCCAATTCTATTGCCCCCTCTAAGCTACATGCATAAAGGACTGTTGCTTCTGGCAGTCTATGCGAGCCTCTCTGCGTCCACGGTATGTTTTAGAAGAGAGAGTTGAAATATTTACTTTCACGTGTTTGTTATATGTTTGCTCCGATACACTCAGTAAACTTTTCATTTTTGTTCCAAGGCAATTGCTCATCGATCCGCGCATTACCCGGTCACATTTTGTTGACAGAGCATACCCTGTTCTGTTTCAGATCTACCAGCGCTTCCAGAGGAATCAGACATGGATCAGGATCAATCGGTTGCTCGTGTATCTCAGCCATCTGCAGATGTGTCTAGAATCCAAGCTCCAATCAATTGTTCAGTCAGCGTCGCCAGTTCTTTGTTGCCACATGACTGGTCCTACGCTCCCCTGATTGGCCAGTACCTACAAGCCAAACGATTGGCTAATGCTGGAATCACGGCTAGCTCGAATGAAACGGAGCAACAGGTAATTGAACCAATCGTTTGTCTCATAATTGGTGAGCGCCGTGTAAATGCTCTATGGTTGAATCTGTCTCACTCTCCACAACCAGGCAGTTACCCCGCACCTGACCCTTTCTTCATATTGGTCTGGTCCCGAACTTGACGTTGATCAATGCAGGATCATACAGTAATACAGTAATACTGTTCGACAGCTTTTCCCTTCTACAACGTTGATCCTCCTTGGTGAAGACAGTTTCGTAGAGGTTTCATCAGTACGGTTCCACCTCACTGCGGTTTCATACATTGAACAGATGATGGGGTGTGAGCCGAAAGTTTGTCCGGCTTCGTCTAGCAAGCAGAATAGAGTCATTGCCACCACATGGGGTTATCAAGCAACGGTGTTGTGGCTGTTGTCTTGCTTCAGTTTGCGTGTCGTTGTGTAAGGTGTAAACCTCTCCTGTTCGGTTACCGCACACACTTGCTACCCAGAGGGATCGCATAGGAAAAAAGTTGACCATCTCTGCATGTTTCTTGGATGAATATCCCTTGTGACGAGTTCCATGTTCACCATTTAAAGAGCGAGAACCCATTTCTTTCGTCGAGTTATCTCTCGGACGAGAAGTATTGTATCAAAGTACATTTTAGTTCACTGGAGAGCGTCGGATTGCGATATTCTTCACAACTTGCAGGTGGAACACGAAAGTGTTTCAGTTTTGCAAAATTGCCACTACTATTTCAGGAGGTTTTCCAGTGCAGTGTGAGATTCCTATTGTAAATTCAGTTTGATTCCCCTAAGATCATCACAGTTTACATCTAAAAACTCCCATGATCGCTAAAAAACCTTTGGAAGCCCAGAACCGACTACGTCCCTCGTGGGACCTATCAGTTTGACATAGCCCTTCAACCTTACGGTCTACTTGGGACTAAGTTTATCTGACAAGTCCCAAGAGGAGTGAAACCAGTCGCGGGCTGTCCATTTACTGAGTACATAGTGAAAGGAAGAATGCCTTCGATGCGGAGTTATTTAGTAGAAATGCCAAGTGAACCGTTACAGACTATTGAACAGGGAAGCGAAACTCTCATATGCATCTTGTTTACAGAAACTGAATACCCATCTTCTCCTTGAACGCGCCTTCCTGAACTTTCCTAGATATTCTTGACTGTTTCTCAAATGCGACTCCACAGATTCCGTAATAGATCTCACTTTTTAAGAGACGCAAAGCGGATTTGATAAAACATGCTACTCGCACGCCCCCCTCATCAGTAGTATCCACCGTTACAATAGTAGAACTAAGGTGTTTGAAACAAGCGTTGAATCTAGACGTTCGCGATCGATTATCATACAAGTCCACGCTTAGAGCGCGGCGGGGGAAGAAAGTGCCCTTGTGCAAGATATCCACAACGGGAAGAGGTGATCAAGCAGTGCACCTGTGATATTCTTCGACAGAATGTTCCAGATTCGACAAATGCACTCATTTGCATATCGATTTGGTTTTCAAGGGACGGGAGACCTGCCTGAAACTCAGCGAAATCACTCGTTTATGATGTTTTTCAACTGAGTATGTTGCACCAGGTAGTTGGTACGACATTCGAGATATCGCAACAAACCGTATGGCCGTAACACACTAGTCTCGTTGTAAACGATAGGTTCAGCTTGGTTTCAGGCGAGTCTTTCGTGGAAACCAAACTTTTGTGCAAATATATGTCGAATTTCGTGCAGTTTGGGTTCATGTAGAACACAAGTTTGACGGGGACTTTGGGACTGTGCCTACCTGATGATGAGCCAACCCCAAGAGGGACGAAAGCGGTCGTGGGTTATCGAAGGGTTTTCAGCAACCTCATGTATTACGTTCACACGGAGTTGTAGGTTGTTTTTATGACCTGATGTACTTGTAGTACGACGTCCAAAAACCGAATCGGATCGAGAAATCCAGTGTACTCCACTCAAAGGGGCACAAACACAAAACGTCGTTCTAAACGGCACCCATAGATTCTAACGCGCCTGACAATGTCCTGTTACCCTGTCTGCACAGAGACTGCATTATCTCCATACATCTGGTCTATTTGACCGACCGTGGTTCGTTCTTCTGACGAACCGGCTAGCTGCATTTGGCTCAACCTCACCGTGTTATTAGGGGAGAAGTTTCATCTAAGGACTGCAATTTCATATCGTTTATCGGCTGATTGCTGCTTGCTCCTAATCTGTCTGTATGCAGTTGCTTCAGGCATCTTGATAGCTAACCTCTTGATGGCAATTACCTTGTCGGTTACCAATTGATGTGTGATAATCCTTAGATTGATATTCCATATTACTTATTTTCCACCATCCCTACAGGAATCTTTATTCGACCTAACTGTTGGACTGCGCTGGCTACTGTTCCTTTACGAAATTCACTCCTGTCAGGATTCACCTGGCAACTGTGGTATTCTGGATCCTCTGGCGCATCTAACCCGTCTGAGTCTCGGTTGTTTGGGCTACGCCGGAGCCGGCGGTCTCGGTTTTGGACAATCTGGAGTCTTGTTGGCCAAACTGATACATCTGGTTGGATCGATGCGCCGATTACAACAAAGTTCTAATCGCCCCTACTCATTGGAAACGGTCGATCTACCCCCATTTTGTGCCTCTTTCTATGATGTGTAAGTTATCTGTGACAGCCAGGTTGCTCCCCACACGTTGTATCTCCATACTACAAAGTTTCTGTCAACGAAACTCTCGTTTTTCTCAAGGAACATGATGATCGGCCTCATCCACACTCCCATGCTGTCTCATCCTTGAGCATGCTGACGTTACCAGTTTCTTTCGGTCTTATCATCAGTAATAGTGCATCCTGAGTTGCCTTAATTTCTCCAGTGCTACATTCCAACGACACTCGGTCTTGCGATCGTCCAAACTCTCGACGACACCTCCCTTCCGTTTTTAGGTACACGGACCTTTTGGGACACTTCGCGGCCCTGTCCTACAATTCCCCCGTTTTTGCCAACCTCATATTGTGGCCATGTCAGCAACTTTGTCACATGAAATACCGCCGCGCCCTGTGGGGTGAGCACCAAAGCGCTTTGGTTGCAGTCCGCTTACGATTGGATCAGGTGAGCTAACCCTGTTCGCACCGCATGCATACACATCGGTCGTTCTTGCCGCCGAAGAATTTCTACCGATTTCTCTTTATTCTTCCTTCAATACCGCAGCTTCTATTGCCTGTGGATAGCTTTTTGGACCCGGAAGAGACGGATGAATCGGTGCTCCGGGTGTACGCGTCCGCGCTACTCTCTGGTGGAGTACGAGTAGACAGACAGCCCCTACTGTTTCTCATTGCCGTGCATCACATCAATCGGTAAGTTCAGTTCGGGCGCTCGATTCCATCATGTGCAACATTCGAGTAATGGACGCGCTTGCTTTACTGTCGCTTCATATTCAATCCAGCATACCACCATCAGAATTACTCAAATCTATCTAATCGATGCTCCAAGGGTGAAACACGAACGAGATGGTTGGTTCGTACGACTGGCAAGTTCGTTTCAATACTCGGAAAATGACAGGTCTGCACCGGTTGCTATCAACCCTTTCAGAGACAGAATAAGCCCAGGTTTCATCGGAAATAGTTATGTCTCCTGTTTTGTCCACTGTACTGTTACAGGTTCAGTAAAATTTTGCGGATCGTTCCGCTGTAGCACCCTTTCGGTGCCTAACTGCCATGCCACCCGAAGGAAGCACGAGGGCTTGGATACTGTCAGGTTGCCCAAGCCTAGACAGGGGAAGTCGCGAGGCAGAGTTCGGGTTCGAACCACGAACCTTCCGGTTAGTAAATTCGCGCCCTAGCCACTGAGCTATCCCGCGGATAGAAATTATTCTTTGTTACTAGAAGAGGCTTTATGCCAATCGAATTCATTAGCATCCACCTTCGCACTGGTTGAGCTGTTTGCATTCGGTTGTGGAAACCCCTGAGTTCTAGGTAGGCCTCTGCTGAACAGCTGAACTACATGCCCGAGCCTGCGGACTTTACTGGTGCCCTTGATAGGATGCTGTTCCCAACTTGCGACGGAAGCCCGAATCATCATTACGTTTATGGCCCAAGTGGTTAGAGCGCGAATTTACTGACCTGAAGGTTCGTGGTTCGAACCCGACCTCCACCTCTCGACTTCCCATGTCTAGGCTTGGGTGACCTGGCAGTATCCCAGTCCTCGTGCCTCTTTCGTGTGGCTTGGCAGCTAGGCCCTGAAAGGGTTCTACAGCTGGACGATTATTGTGGTCCGACACAGGCACTTCGACTGCCCTCCGTCTTGGCATGAGATCCCAGGCCTCGTGCCTCTTTCGTGTGGCTTGGCAGCTAGGCCCTGAAAGGGTGCTACAGCTGGACGATTATTGTGGTCCGACACAGGCATTTCGACTGCCCTCCGTCTTGGCATGAGCATTGTGGCAGTATCTCTGGCCTCGTGCTTCCTTCGAGTGGCATGGCAGCTCGGCTCCACAAATGTCTCACGGCTGAATGGTTATTTATTATTATTGATTATTACTATTTATTATTATTTACATAGAATTGAAATGTGCGTATGACAGTAGTGCGAGCGATATATCTGGCCTCTTGTTTTATAAATCACCAGAGGACCGCGATTTCCCAAATACAGTATTTTTCTTGTCCGGAGGCCAGCCACCCGTAAGGTCTGTCGAAGGACCACTTCCTATGGGTCATTTCTGTTCCGGGACCGTTATCTCCTCTGTTTTAAGCAGGTAGTATGGCAACCATGCATCTACGATATTTTTGTTGCTTATGCCAGTAGCTGCTGTGACCGCGCGAGGCATCGGCAGCCTGACTATGCTTTTCTTGGAACTGCCTGACATGGATTCCACCATGATAGACTGCGAATTTATGACCATACGCCCTCACACATTGTTTCTTGTTCAATTTGTCCTAGCTACCTATACCACGCTCAGAACGCCAAGTCCGCTTTCGTACAACAGTTTTCACGGCTGGTTCGAGCGGCACCTCACCATCAGGACTCTAATCGGCAAAAGCCGGCTACATCGCTACGAGCCAATGTGCTGGATATCATTCGGCACTACAAACAACCAAACTCAGTCTGGACCGGGCAGAATCCCCAAATTCTTCCGGACGACTGCCTGGCTGTCGGTGTCACTGACCCCCTCGTCGTATGCCAAGGCGCTCACCGCACTTTCGAATCGGATTCCGTCGCAACATTTACTACATTGGTTGCCAATGCCGGAATTGAATGCTACTCACCGAACCAACTCCCAGCACACCGCAAAACCTTCTGGGACCAGTATATTTCCACTTGACCAGAATCACCAATTTGTGCATACTTCTTGTACAGTCATGTTGCCTACCCAAAAGATTTTTAAAACATTTTTCAAGTTGACGCTCACGTGTTCCCAAACGTTGTTAAAATCATACCACTGATTAGACGTTGACGCTCACGTGTTCCCAAACGTTGTTAAAATCATACCACGTGATTAGACGCCAAGCCCAATCAGCTGGGATCGACAAAATTGTCAACAGATTGGAGTGCGTAAAGGCATTGTGAGGAGAAGAGAAAGACGATCCGGAGGTGTAGGGCACAGCAACGGGTGAAATAATCACTTCGAAACAGGTCAGCTTAGATGAACAGGACGAACCACAGCCAAAAACGCCACCACAAAGCTGTACACACACATGTACTGTTGCCTCAGAACGGTGATGAAAGACCTGGTTGGAGAGAGATGAATAGAAAGTACCAAAGATGAAAAATCAAGGCGGGGTCGCGGGCGCAAACATCAAACTTCCAACAGCACTCCTACACAGCACTGGCAGTGAGGACAATCGTGTTGGAGCACTTGTTGGCGTAGTTGTTCCAGTGTTTGTGTAGATCGAATCAGACGATCTGGTGATTGATCCCTCGTCGTCTGGTCCTTCGACGACTGTTCCTCGACATCCTCATCACACAAAAGGGATAAGCCAGCCTCTGCGTCAGCTTCGTCTGTCGTGATATTGACCTCCTCCAGCAGAGATTGAAATTCTGATAGAAAGTTTGTCTGTCTCAGCTCATCGTCTGGGTTATTTTGTTCTAGGGTGGAGAAGGAACAAAGAAGTGTAACAAAGAATTACATTTTTGTAAGAACCAACAAATTTTGAGCAGGATAACACGAAATGTAGCCACAAGGCGTTACACAAAATATACTACGATAAGAGCAAGTGTGGTTTAATCTATCGCTGATCAGGCGACCGCACTCCTATTGGACGCTCCCGCCGACATCTAGATGGTCGTAACTATTAGCGTCCCTTAACATGTCTTTCACACAGGTTGACTCGAACTGCCTGACTGTTCAGTGGAGTGTCGGTTAAAACGGAGGGGCGCAACAGTTGTAGCTCAAACGAGCCAACTTACACCACGGAGCGTACCGGAGGGCTCTACTACGCACCAAGTAAGACGTGTATATCAATCAGATTCCGTCTGGGATGGTCTGATGAACAATCCAGCAATGATCGTGACCCTCCGGTTAATTGAATGTGTATTTTCTGCCCAACTCCCGTACCGCGTTCGTAAATTGTTCACCTGCGCAGCCGTTCGTTTCGGTCCAAGGACGATGCTCACCTGGTGGACTCTAAACATGACGGAACAGGTGATGAGCTGCCGGGCTTTCGAAATCGAACGCGTTGACATTCACTTGGCTCACCCAAGAGGATTTCCTTTCCATAGGTAGGAGATAAGGGGACTTAATCTGTATGATGTCAGGAAGTAAAAAATAGGTGAGGATGTCCACTGTGTGGAATACTTGCAACCTCTCCGGGAGAACCCACATTACACTTGAAGAGTGAAAGTTCTCACATGTCCAGTATCGATCTCGCGAACTGAATAACACCCAAACAGCAAGGTTATCAAACATCTAATCAACAAGAGATTCAGTGGGGTCCAAATTAGTGTGCGACTGAGAATATATGGCGAATTCTGTCCAAATTGAGTTCAAGTAGAATATAAGGTGGACGAAAACTCGGGGACTGTGCCTACCTAATGAGACCGAAAAAAAGCGAAACCGGTCGTGGGCTGTCGAGTTTTCAGCTATCTTATGAGTAGTATATTACATCAGCTTAATCTGTCCCTGCACATCACGACCACAGCCTTAATTTGAGTGCTCTTCGTGGACCGAACGTGGTAAAATGGTCACGTGATACAACTCATACCTTTGTGTGCCTCCGCGTCTGCGGATTCACCACCATCAGACCTCTCACCAGCTGTTTGTGGAACCATATCTTTCATGTGTTGAAGTCGCGAACGCAACCGCATTCGGTCCTTTACTAAGCGACCCAGAAGATGCTCACGAGCCTGTGCGCGACGGGCAGCAGCGGCACGGCGATGGGCGAACAACGTCACGTACTCCCCAACTGTAGCTGCCTCCATCTCCAGTTGTGTGACGACTGACTCAAGTTTGGCACGCTCCTCTGTCGCACGACTCAATTTGTCCATGCAGTCGACAAATTTGGTCTCGAGCTGAGTGTGCGCAAGCTGTAAAACAGTGGGTGTGACAGCTAGTTAGTCATAGTTCGGAAGAAATCCATATTGTTTGGCTACGAAACGTTTTCCACGAATAATTATCATGCGATTCGAAAAAAAAACACAAAACGTAAACGAGGGTAGCTAGAACTCAGAAGTGAGACATCCTGGTCAAGCAGGGCCATATCGAAACGTACTTCAGGGAGCGCGATATGGGATTTAGTCCAATCTGTTTTGAGCGCTAAAATTCTAAACGGTGAGAAGGCCGTTCTGCGTCCATAGGACTCGGTAGAACTGGTACGGAGCGAAAAACAGCCGTGTTTGTGAGCCTGCGAGTGTACGCACTTCGTCAACTGTCCATTGGTGAAGAAATTGCACTCAATCTCTAAATCCTGTTACTTTTCGCCAATGCTCTTTGTTCGGGGATAGAATGGGATGCTCAAATACAATTGTACCCCTTACTTTAGAGGGCTAGGTTGGAAAGCCAAAAATGATTTCTGAGACAAACTTTACCATTGACACAAGCTCTAATGGACGAATCAACTGATCTGTCTACCGTATACGACAGAAATTATAAAGAATAATAACGAGGTTTTCAATTACACTTCTGGCTTTTAACTCCATTTAGTCAACAGTGTGTCAGTGGAACCGAATTGTCTATTCTGAAGTTGTACCTGCTTCCACACCAGGGAGAGGAAAAGCGTCCATTCTCATTTAGCCAGGACAGCGACTTGCTAGAGGTTATATTCTGGACAGAACTAACACCTTCGCGGAAGTAACGCGACTCCGTAAGCACCGGTATTTATTTGGCGACAGAAATTTCAGATTTAAATGAAACCCTCGCCATCCACAAATGATTCGGATGTTGTACGCTTTTAGTACCTCGATGCCAGAAGACACCTGAGAATCAACGTCATGCGATACTACCAGGCCAACATTGGGGTAATCGAATCGTGGGCTTATTAGGTCAATAGCTCGCGAATTCGCCCGTGTCATTCCGAGTAGTCCGACCCGCCTAGCGCTCCCGATCACAAATATATATTGAAAATGTTTTTATTTCCCGTTCGAACAGAGACTTGGCCTTCCCATTGATGAAGCTCTCACCCATTGCACAGAAGGCCAATGAAGCAGCGAGAATGTAGAATCTTTATGAAGGCGAACGTTACTGACCGAAATCCATGTGGTATTCCTACGATATGTCAGTGAGAAACTTTCCTTGTGGCAGTACGTGCATCCGCCCAACTGTCGATCGTTCAGTTTATACAGACAGAAGTGAATGTATAAACGCGAAAAGACAAATGAATGGAGAAGTGCTTCACTGTTTTTTGTTAGTAACACACCAGAGATTTCCCGGTGCGAGTGCCATGCTCAAAAATATCACAGATTCCGTTCGAATCTGCGGGAAGTACAAAGATGGGGTGAGTCTGCCAGCTTCCAAATGATAGCCGTTTGAACAGACACAATGGATACTAAGTGTGTCGTTATGTGCTTCGATTGCTTTGAGACAGTTTGTGTTGTATGATATGCCCCATTAGTGCATGAGTTGCGGTCCCTCTTTCATTAACTGTACGGGGATGTGGATTCACATGGAATTGAATAAGAACTTGAGCACATCATGCGATGGAAAAGACAGGGATAACCTTGGTAGGGAATCGAACTAGTGAAAACCGAGAAGTCGCAAATCCGAACCCCATCTAGAGATGTTGGTCTTTAGGTGTTGCTCGTCTTTGGGTCAGACCAGTACTGTTCCGGTAAAATTCTTCTACAGGATCAGTCCAAAAAAGTGATGTCTCTCTAAACGAGCCCCCATGTTTTCATAGCAACGAATAGAATGAATTTCTTAATCCCAAGTCCAGCCGCTTGCTCCCTAGAATTAAACATATCAGAGCTAATGGACAAGCACCAACAAGCTTCAGCACTGTCAACAGCCTCACGAAGCAACCGTTTTGACCGGGATGGTCAGTAAAGAAGTACCAGGGTTTTCAACGCATTGCTATGATCTGATATAGAGCACACATGGGGAAACTTTTACCAGACTGCTTCACATCACGGCATTATAGACAGATGTCGACTCTGTTTTCTCTTTTGTAGCCGAATGCATGCGACGAACTAACAAATTTCTTGAAAAGTGAGGAGGCCTTGTCAACCATCTCTCATTTGGGATGGGCAAGCTGATGTTAATATAAGAAAATTGATCGTTTCTGATAACTAGTCCGCCAGATTTACCAATTTCCGATACAGTTAGTCTTCCACAGAGGTACAAGCCAAAAACTCATGTGCACGTCATACGGAGGTTCCCAGGCTGGTTGAGTTCGCTCAGGTAGGCATTCGAGTCCCAGCTTACCTGCAATTTGTTCCACTGTTCCACACTGGGTAACTGTTGCAGAGTCGCCTGATGTTGCCGGTTTTGCTCTGCTTGCACGGCGACTTCACGATTCTTTTGCGTGATTAACGACTGTGCCAGACGATCCCAAGAAGTGACTAGCTCCAATGCATTCTCGTGCAGTTCTCGAATATCTTTTCCATTTTTCCGAGCCAGCGCAGTCCTGGACACATCTCCGTTGTCCTGGTCGGCAGCGTGCTCCTGAAGCCATTCGAAGGACACTGTGATTCGATGCAACACACTTTCGAACAACTCCAGTCGGGTCTCCAACGCGGTTATGGTAGTCTGTAATCAATAAGCGCAAGACGAAACGATCGATACTCGCAGGCAATAAAAACAAGCATTTCAGACAAGCATCTATGATCAGGCGAGATGGTTCAGTGGTTATATCGCGAATTTACTGACCGGAAGGTCCGTGGTTCGAACCGGACCTCAGCCTCTCGACTGGCGCTGTCTAGGCATGGGCAACCTGACGGTATCCCAGCCCTCGTGCTTCCTTCAGGCATGGCAACGAAGCACCAAAAGAGTGTTACAGCTGAACGATTTTTTCCTCTACGATCAGGCGTGACATTGGGATACTCAAACGTTTCTAGCAAAATGCAGAAATCAGAAGCCTCACGCCTCTCTATTAATTAACTTTCTGGTCTCGGTAGCCATATCATCGGTGAGCCGTTAGATTGATACCGGACAGCCCAGCATAGTCTTTTTTTAGTGAGTTGGAACAAGCGACTAGTTATACTACACAAGCATCTCTTCCCCTCATTGTTGCTGATCATGCCACGTGGCCAACGATTTGTATAGAAACCTAGCCGCCTTGTGTGACACAAGGATAGCTCCAAAAAGGGAAGCTCATAAAGCTGTCTCGCTGTGGAATAAAAGGGAAACCTAAGAAAGAGAAGTACAGCCACAAAAGTTCCTCAACCCGAGCCGAGCGTCCAATGCGATTCGGACGATAAAACTGGATGCAAAAAAAAAACAAATCAAACCACACCGTAGAGCCAGTGAGAAAAAAACGAGGCCTATTATTAGCTGACTGTGTTTCAACTATTAAAACTATCCGTATAGCCTAGAGGTACGGAAGGGAATACCCCTAAGCGAACAATTCCAGTATGAAGAGATGATTTGTTTACTGCATTTCGGAAAAATGACCCCCTCGAGAATCATGGACAAAGACTGGTCGTTGGCTTGTTCGTTGAGCTGGGGAATTTGACTGCATGCAATGCATTCACCTCATCTGTCACACTAGGATCAGCGTCTGCGTAATTCAATACAAAATTCTGCTTGAATGACCGTCGAATACAAATGAATCCCCATTACTTCGGGCGCATTCGACGCACACTTTGGAATGCCCCGAAGATACTTCCCCATAGGATATAGTGACCTGAGCTACCAACACTTTCCTCTATAGACAATGGACAAAGTCTGGTTAGCTGACTGCCATTTCAAATGATCCGCCATATCGGTCAACTCTTGCCGACTGGATTGGACCAAGCTTAGTCGTAAAATAGCCTTGGATATGCGAATAGTACCACCCCGTCAAATTGAAGTAATGAATAAAGACAGCAACGCTAAAGAATAGGATAAAACCGTCCATCGCAAAGTTATTTCTGGAGTTCTGGATAATCTTTGTATCGAAAGAGGGCCGATGATGTCAAAAAGTCGTAATTATGCACGTACATGGTTGTTTTCCAGTTCTTTCATCAACTTGCCCACAAGTTCGTCATTGTTTTCTGCCGCGGCACTGTCGGATTGTTGTTGCTGCTGCATAGCCTCCACGTGGAGGGTGGTGTGTGTAGCATGGTCACATTCCCCATGCTCACGCGCCCGATCCAACTCCCTTGAGAGCGCTTCGAACGCCTCAGACAAAGCGTTGTACTCGGACTCCCGTCTGGCACACTGAAAGACGGGAGAAAATGCATTATGGAGTTATACAAATCCAAAACAAGATTAGTGGTTTGGTACATTGGGAATGCGAGACGATAGAGGGCTGTGGGGGGTGGCTCGTTGCAAAAAGGTGGAGTTCGTTGAAAATAGCATTAAATGCTCCTCTATACAACCTCTTTCTCTTAAAAGAACCGAAAGTCTTGTTGATGGGAATTCGATTCGAGGAAATTTGTCGAAGTCAGGTGCACACCGTTCTGTCGTGCACCTTTGCAAGTACACATGTTCCGACTATAAAACGAAACGCATGCTACAAAGTTTGGTTTGCGTATCCGACTGTCACAGTTTCTGAGACGGTAGCTCAACAAGACTAGTTGACCATGGATCCGTGTTTCTTGTACTGTATTTATCACGCTGGAGGTTGGTGTGCAATGCGTTTGACATGACACTCTGAGGTCTATTGCTTCGTCTTACCCATGTTTCTGATCAGTTGACCTGTTCGTAGGCAACTTGGGGTGAAATTGTACAGCTATACGTCCATATCAGGACTGGAGTCGTTGCGGAGAGGGTTACTAGATGGAATAGGTTATTCAGGTATTCAAATAGCGTCAGGTGGAAGCTTGCACCAAAGCCATCCCATAGCTCGCAGTAAGGCACTGCAACAACCAGCAAGCTTAACGCGCACGTGATTGGCCAGAAGGTCGGTTTGCTATTCTGCCCAGCATCAAGGCAAGTCCTGATTGGTCGAAAAACTGAGGCCAGAGCGACCATACCCAGACAGGAGGACAATTAGGGCCTTTGGCTCAAAAGCCTGGTCGCAAAGCAGCAGTGTTTGGTGGAAAATTCAAGTGCATTACCATTTTTATAGAACAAGTCGCCACACGTTCTAACCTCCAACCTGGAGGGCCAGGAGACTATGCTGGTCAGACTTCCAGCCATTGACCAACCTGGTATGAGAGACCCCGTACGTGTCGCATGGATACCACCCAGTGTAGCTCAATGGGTCACGGATGACCACACACCGTCTCCCTGTGACGGACCTGTCGTATGGTGCGCCGGTTAATGAGACCAGTGATAGAAGGAACTAATCAAGTATGGAATTAGGACAAAGAATGAAACCACAGATGACGCTTGGCTTCGTACTCACGTGTTCTTGGAGTCGTTCCAATTGACCACGATAGTCATGCTGAATAGTGCCGATTTCCCGAAGGGCGTGCTGCTCCCGCTGAAGGTCACTGGTGAGTTGCATATTTTGATTGCTCTACAAACGAAAGACGGAAGTGCAGAAGATCATTTCAGCGTGGAATTCGTTTGTCGGGGAATTAATTAGCGAAAAACGTGACGCCTCTTCGGATACGACGGCGTTACTTTAAAACTGGAAGTTAGTTACAAACGCTCCATAGAAGAACACACGGTAGCAATGGAGTGGGCAGGTAGAGTTTGGAGCCTATTCCCTAGAAGAGTGAGCTTCACAGGTTAAGTCGGGGAGCAAAAGAAACGTTCGTACATTGTGCACAACCAAAGGGGCAAATCAGAGGAAAGCGCGTACCATACTGACAAACGCATCTTGCAGTTCGGTGAGCTGCTGCTTGAGCGTACGGTTTTGTTCCACTGCCCGACTGAGAGCCGTACGTTCGGAAGTTGCTGTGGCCAGCACGGAATCCCGGTCGGCTAACAGCACATCCTTCTCGTGAATCACTGACTCGGCATCGAGCAGTTTAGACTTCAGTGAGACCGTCTGTAGAGGAGTGGAAAGTAGAGTGGGGAAGCGAAAATAGAATAGGCGATAGGTGATTTTCTCCAGCAATGTGGAGCTGGGATGGTTAGAAACGGGTTGGACCGTCACTCAAAGACAGTACGGAAAAGATTGGAGGCAATCAAAAAACCATCGTTTAAATAAACCCATCGATCGTTTTGCGGAATTTCTGAAGCGGAGTTTGTGCACATAGGTGCACACGGAGAAATGCTACTCATGTGGCGCCTTCATGATAACCAATTTTTTTAAAAAGAGGGGCTCAATTTGCCAAGACTAAGCAACTAATAGCCAATCAAATTGTTGAGTGGAGAGTTTATGTACACGATCATCGCCCTACTCTTTGAAAAACAAGGCGAAGTACAGTCACTGTTAAATAACCTGACCACCATCTTTCAGCATGCGCCTTGCAGCTTCAAAGTGTAGGGATTTGCTTCAGGACATACGGTCTCCGAACATACGCCCAACAATTCAAGGAGAATTAAAGAATAATTTGTGGAGAATTTTACATACCTCAGTAGCCGTATTACCTCTGATGGAAGTGTGACTGAGGAAACAAACAATGCCAAACTATGAGGATGACATGTTGTTCTTGAGATTTACGCACGGACGGCTATCGGAACACGCGGCGGTGTCACCTTACTCGATCGCAACTGTATCAGCTGTTTCACACTTCAGAAAATCCCGTTTTGTGTGGCTTTTTAGCAGACAAGTTTGGACAACACCAGTGGCAGCAATTGTCATCATCTGAGGAGTTGGAGTGTCATTATCCTAGATCAAACACTACCAAACAGCACATTTCCCTAATGTTGTTTGAAGTACTCCAGTGAAGCACGTGCGGAGGTTGAAATGACAGTGTGACGGAATACTCAGTTGTGTTAATTCACGATTTGTTCGTAAACGTTTCGTCACCATTCGAAGAGGCATCGTCGGTATGCAGTTGATTGGGGAGATCACCGTTTCTTGCTGCGTTCATATAGTCTTAAGGGATGGCTGTTCGCAATCTGTATTACGTTTTCATCTGTCCTGTTTGGTTTTTATTGGTCCACTAGATACTAATGAGAAAAGGGGCAAAAAGAACAATACCCGGTGGATCACTCAAACGCAAGCAAGACACACCACAACGCAACACAGATTGCGGACGAATGAATCCCCTCACGGATAGGATTACTTTTACGCAGCTAATCACACTCGTGGCCCAAAATACTGTTTAAAAATTATACAAACACAAGTAACTGCATAAAATCTCTAGACCGCGCAGCGACAAAACCACATGGAATTGGAGGTAAACATTTTTAAACGAATCGCTGAGCTCCGTGAACAGATCAACTACCACTTGGTCGACAGTCAAGGGGGCTGAAGCATAATTGTTCAGCTGTAGCACCCTTTCGGTGCCTAGCTGCCATGCCACCCGAAGGAAGCATGAGGGCTGAGATATTTCCAGGTTGCCAAGCCTAGATAGGGGGAGTCAAGAGGGGGATGTCGGGTTCGAGCCACAGACTTTCCGGTCCGTAAATTCGCGCTCTAGCCACTTAAGCCATCTCACCCCCCCCCCAAGTGAATGTGTAACAAAGAACAGCCAAAATATGTTTGCTTTCTGCATTTGAAGACAGACCAGCGCGCGTTTACCTTCCGATAACACTGTCGGACAGAAACAGTGAAGGGTGCGTCATGACCCATCATCCCACTTGTGTCACAAGCGGATGAGGAATGGTGAAAAAGGGCGGCAAGATTATCGTACCCTTACGAGGAGAACATATGGTCTACATGAAATGTGCGATCCATTGTTCAAGAGGCAGTCATAAAAAGTAATGAGAGAGTTTTCCACATACAGATTATCGGTGGGTCCTCCTAAAGATTTGCGAGCTGTTTTGCTGCGAGAGGGTCGTCAATTGCACGGCTTACAGATCGTTGTCTGAAACTTCTTTTTTTTAGAGGGTTCATCATCCGCCTCAGTAGAAATTTACGGAATTTGATGAAAGTCCATACGAGTCTTTAGACTTATGAGGAGTAAGTCTATATTATCAAGCAAAAAAGACCGTATCGCTCAAGGAAGTGTGGTTAGTCACATTATTCCCAGCCAGATGAAATGAGGCATTCAAAACCTACAGCATATTGCCCCAACTCACCTCTTCCGTGAGTCTTTGCAAGTCGGACTGCTGCAGTGCCGTCAGATCCTCCAGCTCTCGTAGCCGGGTGGAGTCCATCGTTGCCACACCCGTACTCGTTTGTGTCTCGTCCTCCTTATGTACGTTTCTGGTTGAATCTGGGCTCGAGGACTGATGGTGTACAATTTCCAGTTTACTTCCTGTGACAAAAGGGCAAGCAAAGTTACACATCTAACCAAAGATGTAACATGTGACACAAAGCGCTCGGCGAATCACTAGCGTCTACTACAGATCTGACGTGAACCCATGTTTAGGAGAACACGAATCCCTTAGGGATGATTACGCTCAAAAATTCTGTCCTAACAAGTAAAAAAGGATTCGGCCAAATTTATCGGAGTGGTTTTTCTCTTGGTAATAGTCAGCCACGATAAAACCATGGACCGATAACCTTACAACAGTAATCAACAACAACAAGGACGGGGCCAGGTCCTACTATCCAACAGCGGTCCAAATCACGGAATCAAAACAAGCTTCTCACTACTTATATAATTTGAGTAGCAAAATTATCATTCAGCCAACGATTGACTGCTCAGTCAAAGATTCCACACGATGTTATACGGCCCGTTGATACTCCCCGGTGGCGCGACGCTGTTGAGCTTGCTACAAAGAAATCACGACTGAAACTGCTGAACGTCAGAACGAAGCACACTATCGCGAGAAGCAAGATTCCCAAAACCTGTTCAAGCGAAGGTTCAATACATCTGTTCAGATTATGCCCAGATCATCCTAGTTGCCCTGGGACCATTCCGTTTATTGCACACGGAGTTTCTCACTTGTTATAACTCATAAGTAGTGCATAAACATGGTCGTAATGGAATTCGAACCCCGAAAATCTGCTATGAAGGCAATGAAAGCTGATTTATCACTTCCTTCGTAAACAGGAACACTGGATCGCAAAGAGTAATCAGTGAGCAACCAAATATGAATAGGAAATCCGAGTAGTGGAAAAAAAGTGCGAGGCACAACCTGAGAATCGTTAGAGTTTTAGGGGCTCTGAAAGGAGAAAGCGCCGTAATGATCGTTGAGTGGTACGCCCATTTTTGCAAGAACAAATTTTTGTAAGAACAAATAACGTAATCATTCAGCAGTAACACCCTTTTGGTGTCTGCCTGAAATGCTACCCGAAGAAAGTTGGTGGGCTGAGATAGCGTCAGGAGATCCAGGCCCAGACAGGAACAGCCGAAGTGCTAGAGTTGGGTTCGAACCATGGACCTTATGGTCAGTAAGTTCGCGCCCTAACCACTGAGCGTGTTACTGTCGATTGTTGAAATGCTAACACGGGCCTAGTGTTCACATCATCCAAGACAAGGTCAGTCAGTCTTGTTAAACGCCGAGCACACGCGTAAGAGTTCACTGTAGAGCACAGTTTAAATGTGCGCGCGCAATCCAGAGTATGGGCCCACCAAATGTCACCGATGTTTATAAAATTGATCACGAAAGTTCCGGTGTGCACGTCCACACTCCCTTATTCATGCTTGTTTGCGTGGTGCGCGCGTGCAACAGATATGACTATATGGATGCTTGGTTTGCACGCGCGACAAAACTGTATGACAGTCGCTGTTTTCGGCACAGCTCTCGCAACAGAACAGACGGATTTTACTGTAAGGAAGTGGGATAGAAACTTCTGGATTATGTCTTAAACGAAATGATGCCGAATGAAAAAAGGTGGAAAAGTCGTTCGGTGCGACAAAACTAGAAAATGAGAAAACATTTTGTCGACACATCCAAACCAGTTTATCCGGAAATCTTCATAAATCGCATTGCAAGATCATCTGGATGACATTGTGGGCGAAACCTCTGAATTCCCGCTTTAAATCTGGATGCATCGTCCATTACGTTGACACTTGAAATTCCCCACGTTTATTCTGTCCGCATTTGCAACTCCCGCCCTAGTTTTCTATTTAGTGTGTGTATATGAACTGGCGTTTGTTTGTCCTTATCACTTCACTCATTTGGCCTTGAGGTCATCCGGCCATCTTTGGCCGACTATGTGCACGTGTGACTGTCTCACGTGGGAGCCTGTTTGCTCCTTTAGTTTGCACTTTTGTAGTCCAAGTGGATCATTAATTTTGGACGAGTCTCTACTGTCGAGATCTGTATAATTTGTGAACTTATGCCTTACATTAATAGTACCGCATAGAAACCAGGCTCCGACTTTGTTTTGCCTTTTCGGAGGTTCTGATATGATGCGTCACACGAAGATATCGTTCGCCCGTTACACTGAGTATGAAGCCAACCAAGCGCTTCCACGTAACGACCAGCCTCTGAAGAGGTCAACGAAGTGGACTACTAAATTCTCCGAAAGAGGACATGTCAGCGACGTTCAAACACCTAAACGTATGCACCCAAGTCAGAATTAAAAGTTTTCCCACTCCACAAAATGAGAAAATGCCTCGAACCAAGATCAAACTATTACATTAATAGTACCGTATAGAAACCCAGCTCTGACTTTGTTTTGCCTTCCGGAGGTTCTGGTATTACGCGTCACTCGAAGATACCGTTCGTCCGTTACACTGAGTATGAAACCAAATACCATTGTGCACTCAATGGACCGGTAGGAGTTCTCAACCAAGCGCTTCCACGTAACGACCAGCCTCTGAAGAGGTCAACGAAGTGGACTACTAAATTCTCCGAAAGAGGACATGTCAGCGACGTTCAAACACCTAAACGTATGCACCCAAGTCAGAATTAAAAGTTTTCCCACTCCACAAAATGAGAAAATGCCTCGAACCAACGATCAAACTAACACCGATCTTCTTTTGCATATTCCAGGCGCGTTACAGGTTAAAGTATCTGGATCAAATAGAAAAGGTTTTCTGTTTGCTACTGTGGAAGATGCTGGCAGCTTAGATTGTCATTGGTCTGTTCGCTCGGTGGCTCGATTGCAAACGACTCACCACCAGTCGAGGTAGCATCATCAGGGCGGTGTTGGGATGCGTAGTGGAGCTTAGCGATGGTCTGATGGCTATACGCCGAGTAGTGTTACTTTTTTTGATAGCCGGGGCTGACCTTCCGTCATGATTGCCTGTTCAGTTGAACGGTTCCATTTGCTGGTCTGTTATCCTGTCTCCTGATTGGTCAATGACCACGTGGCCTTTGCGCTTGGCCCCCTCTGCTCCCGTACTTCGGTCGATGCTGGAGCAACCTGTGAGCTTACTCCTTTGGGTTATTGTCTGTGGACCTTGTTGATATGACTCAAAAGTTTCCTGTTTCTTGGTTCATTAATCCGATATTCGGATGTCCCTTAGCATTCTGGTCCTTTGCAAGTAGTGGCGTAAATTGGATCCACTTCAATGCGTCAGTTGATCGAGACCGTCCTGGAGCACCACGCTTCCGAAAACCCCCAATCCATGTCTCCATTTGCCAAGATTTTTGCGTTTTACAGGCTCAATTCGTGACCTTCTTGGTTTGTACGTATGGACACCAAGGGTAGGGAGTAATGCCCCTTGAGGGCCGCGTTGTGTTCCTTCATCCGTGTGCATAAATTCCTTCCACCTTGTCCAATAGGTGGCGGGAAAGTGGAAACAGAGGGTACAGGGGAACACGGCTTGAAACGTTAGCCAAACACTTTCAAAAACAACTTGTGAAAGTGTCCATGTAAAGCGGCTGTAATACACCACATTATGGAGTGTGTTCAAAAACGCTTTAGGATGGTTCCGCACTTTTGTTGGGAACATTTGTCACCAGCGGTACATCTAACGCCATTTCCGTAGAAGCATACTCCAGTAAATTCTTATGGTGTTCGTTAACTGCTGACCGAAACTCATCCTACATCATCCGATATCATTGGAACCCGACAATTTGTAGCGCGGTGTATTCGTGATCCCAGACCAAGCAAGCTGAAGCGATCAACAAGCCTAACCTGCACGTGATTGGTCAGGATGCCGAGCCATTGGCCTGTCCACCATCAAGATGAGCTTTGATTGATTAAAAATTTCCATCCAACAGCCAATCCTGTTCCAGTATCCACTGAATGCCGGTTGCCAGTGCCGAGTCCAGGCGTCCAAACTCTCATGTTTTCGTTATATACACAGTGAACACGACACGCTCTACATGGTTTTTTTACTTGCTTTTGGCGTGTGCAATTGGAGGATCTGTTGAAAACGACAACCGAGCTGATCATTACTGTTATCGCAATTTTTCCACCTGTGAATTCAACCTGAAATTGTCCCCTCTTTAGGGGGATAAAAAACACTCGTTTTTAGGGAAAAGCAGCATTCTCCGTTGCATATAAGCACGTTTATTCGCGGAAATAATATCCCAAATCGGGGTGCTTGCGTTTCAGCAAAACGTGACCACCAACCGGAGTGTGTAACCAAAGTAACCAAATAATTAATTAGCTTTTGTGTAAAAACTCTCGCCGAAGATCTAAAACATGAGCTGAAAACTGACAGGTTAGTGAAACTAGTGGTGGTTGATTTGTTCGCTGAGCTAGGGAATCAGATTGGATACCAGAAATTATCACGCTCAATCGCTTCAAGTCACTTCAGGGTGACATTCCCATAATTACCGGTACGTCATTTTCCTCCACGGAAAAATAAACCGGTCCGCTACAGAGGAGAATGTTGGTCGTTAGTTTGTTCGCTGAGCAGTGCAATTTGATTCCAAACGTTTCATAACAAATCGAGATACGGAAGGGAATTTCCGGAGGCACGGTACTCTTACACGGCTGATTCGATCAACTGATGCATTGAACTGAGTCCAATTTACGCACCACTACGTGCGAAGGACCAACACTTCCACCGGAATACTCACGGAGAGCTCGGATTCACAAGCAAGGAACTGCTTGGAGTCGGATTAACAAAGGCCACCAGCGGGAACCCAAAGAGGTCACTCCAACATCAATCAGAGCGCGATGGCAGAGGAGGCCAGGCTCAAAGGTCACGTGGTCGTTGATCAATCAGGACGCAGGATAATAGGACAACCAATGGAACCGACCGACCGAACAACCAATCATGGTCGAGAGTCAACCCCGGCTAGCAGCATGTATATTAACACACACGCAACACTATTCAACGCACAACCACCAACTCATCGCTACGCTTCACCAGGCACTGATGATGTCACCTCGATTAAAGGTGGGACGTTTGCAATCAAATTGCTTGGCTCAGTGAATAAACCAACGACCATAATCCGGTCACAACGCACTGATGATGTCACCTCGATTAAAGATGGAACGTTTGCAATCAAATTGCTTGGCTTGACTATAATCCGGTCCCCCTCTCTTACTTGGTGAGGGGAGGGGAGACCGGATAAGCCTAGGTATTCCAGAATATGGTTGCATTCTTGCTTCAACATTCCGTCAAATTTGAAGCCTGCTCGGCTTGGTAACCATCAAGTCCCTCTCAGATGAACCAACGGCTGGATACGATCTAGTTCCACGAGCAAGAGTACTGCATCGTTCTTCAAACCGTCATATGTTTGTGCAGTCCACATAAGCTTATTTCAGTATACGAATAAATCTTCAGTTCCCAAACAGAAGGGATCTCAGACTTGATTCACATGACTGCAGAAGTTAAATCTGCCAGCTGGTATCGTTACGTGAAACTACCACCATGTTCATCTTCTAAATTGCTTTGTATGATGTTTTTAACAAGTGTCCGGCACCTGTTTTTTAAGTAACGCAAGTGGATCAAGAGATGGGGTACAAACAGCCAGAGGATTAGTGCAGTTATACGACATTCGCCGCTTCCAAACATCTTGTAAAGACATTGCAGAGGCCATGCCTCCCGCATGAGTTTTCGCTTCCAGTATGATTCCACCATATTGAGGTAGACAGACAACACCGGGAAAAGTGGTTCGCGAGAAAGTAACAAGAATCCGGGTATACAAGATGCCACAACTCACTACATTCGATCAATTCATCTTCTTTTTCTCGCAACGCGCGGCGTGCTTCATCTAGGCACAGCTGGAGTTGTTGTTTGGAGGCGTTCGCATCGGAAAGTTGGGAACGTAAATCTCCCGCTTGTTGTTCCACCTGGAAAAAGGAACAGCGTAGAATTTTATTCGGTCGAAAAATAGGGGGAAAAATTGAGAACCATCCCATGCATATGTTCGGTGATTGAATCTTTCAAGACCGAAGGCTGAATAAAAGTTCTTTTTTTCAATCTGAACCCGGGGAAAGCAGTGTATGGTTGGTTTCCAGAGCGGTCAGTGCGTGGTAAATCAGTGGTCCTGTGTCGACCAGAAGCTGGTTGATTTTGACGTGATTATGCAGCTTGAATGTTGCAGTGACTCGGAAGAACATGCTACCTGGAACTTCGTTCGACAAGATCCAATTACGACAGAAAGCCGCGCAATACTCATGTCTGGAGGCAATGCCTCAAAGTTCAGTAGAATAGGAGTACGAAGGCAGTCCGAGTGACCAAGATCTCCGCATTGATGAAACCAGTGATGCTGTCATTTCACGAAGAAGGAAGAATGTGAAAATGTCGAACCTGACTCGTCTTCTAATCGCTAAAAGATTGACTACGACCCTCGGTGAATTACCCGATACGGGAGAAAAACAACCAAAACCTAACAAGAGCTCGAGGCGGCTTCGAACACGTCCGTCTTGTAGTACCAGGGGTGTGGCGTCCATACCCTAGTCCCCACACACTCAAACTG
>NW_008751948.1:471654-480072 GCF_000715545.1 Opisthorchis viverrini
AAAGACATTGCAGAGGCCATGCCTCCCGCATGAATTTTCGCTTCCAGTGTGATTCCACCATATTGAGGTAGACAGACAACACCGGGAAAAGTGGTTCGCGAGAAAGTAACAAGAATCCGGGTATACAAGATGCCACAACTCACTACATTCGATCAATTCATCTTCTTTTTCTCGCAACGCGCGGCGTGCTTCATCTAGGCACAGCTGGAGTTGTTGTTTGGAGGCGTTCGCATCGGAAAGTTGGGAACGTAAATCTCCCGCTTGTTGTTCCACCTGGAAAAAGGAACAGCGTAGAATTTTATTCGGTCGAAAAATTGGGGGAAAAATTGAGAACCATCCCATGCATATGTTCGGTGATTGAATCTTTCAAGACCGAAGGCTGAATAAAAGTTCTTTTTTTCAATCTGAACCCGGGGAAAGCAGAGTGTGTATGGTTTCCAGAGCGGTCAGTGCGTGGTAAATCAGTGGTCCTGTGTCGACCAGAAGCTGGTTGATTTTGACGTGATTATGCAGCTTGAATGTTGCAGTGACTCGGAAGAACATGCTACCTGGAACTTCGTTCGACAAGATCCAATTACGACAGGAAGCCGCGCAATACTCATGTCTGGGGGCAATGCCTCAAAGTTCAGTAGAATAGGAGTACGAAGGCAGTCCGAGTGACCAAGATCTCCGCATTGATGAAACCAGTGATGCTGTCGTTTCACGAAGAAGGGAGAATGTGAAAATGTCGAACCTGATTCGTCTTCTAATCGCTAAAACATTGACTACGACCCTCGGTGAATTACCCGATACGGGAGAAAAACAACCAAAACCTAACAAGAGCTCGAGGCGGCTTCGAACACGTCCGTCTTGTAGTACCAGGGGTGTGGCGTCCATACCCTAGTCCCCACACACTCAAACTGGGTTAGGAGACCTTGGTGACGCAGGCTAGACTAGTCCCGTCTCCCAATGTCCTATAGTTCGAACTTTTAAGTCAAAGGCGGACGTGGAGCACTTCAACTAAACACTTTTCCCTAGCTCGGGCAACCGAGAAGTGTCGTTCACCAAAACTCATCCACTCTCCCCTTTAGGCAGTACGTTCTGGTCTATTCAGCTGTCATTCGCCTATTCATTGTACCATGCCCAGACGACTGCCCAATCAGACAAAGCAAAATGAATGTCTTGCAAGGTCACGTCGATCCTAACGAATGATAGATACGTGAATTCAACTCAATTCGCCATTCGCTGGATGTATCAGTCCAGCATCGTTCACTGAAATTTTGGAACACGAACAGTCAGTCGCCAACATCGTTTTGACCGATAAAAATTCACCAGGTTTGATGATCCGGGTGACATTACTCACTATATCCCTGTATTGAGTGTAAGGGCCTTGGAAAGGGTTGATCATAGCGAACGAAGTCTTTTACAGTTCATCGATTTTCTCCCAGGCTGCCATGCTTGAGGAAGATAACAACGAGTCGCTCCAGTTGATGTCCCACATATGTCCAGAATCACAGGTGGCTCAATTCAACGCTCGGAATACCGGATGCAAGCGGAAAACTAATTAACGGCTTCGTCACACCAGAGCACACTCGGTATGTTTTCTCATCGGTAAGGAAAAAAAAATCAGTCACTGGTAAACGCACGTCGTCAAAATGATCGACACACACAGGGGCAAAGCAACACAAAGCAGCCAGGAGAGAAAGGAAGGCCACGTTCAACCGTCTTCCCTTCCAACAGGATCTAGCATTACGTTGAACCTTTCCAGTTCGGACTGACTAATGTCGTTACGTCTAAAAGATTCGTTATCGGCCCCTTCATCTACTGTTGTGATTGAGGATACAGAGTGTGCATGAGAACAAAACAGTAGTCGAAGAATTTTCGGCAACCCTAGGAGTAGTATATTACGTCTGCACAGAAGACTAGTCTTTTTCCGACCGGATCCGTTCTAATATCATATTCACGACACTCCAAAAAGCGTCCGCTACCGGTTATGCCTGGCCACCGTTGAAACGGCTACTTTTCACTCTCACAATGTACTGGGACCTCAACGGTCTGAGGCAGTAGCACAGTGATGACTCTATCGATAGACGTAGCTTGTGTGCACAATTCGAGCCGCATTGAATTCAGGAGAAAGTAGCGAGAACATACAAGTGTATCAACTAGTGACTTGAATAGTAGAAGGGCGGTCTGGATGAACTATATAAGTCCGTATTTTGTGCCAGTTTCGCTCCCGGAACACGAGAACAACTTCAGGTCAACTAAAACCGTTCAATTCATGTAAAGTCAGAAACAAATCGGACTAATTAGTTTCAGTAATCCGATTACGGATAGGACAAACCGATGAACTGGACAGAGTGATAAAATCATCAGTCTCATGGTAAACAAGTCAACATTCGCTGAGAAATACCCTCAAATCAAAGCTGATGTTCCCAATAAGATTAAGCGAATCAAAGGTATCGTGGATTGTTTAAGGCTTGAATCCCCTGCCAAACGCGTGTGTGTGGTAGATATAATACGTCAGAATGATATATAGATTGGAGCTAGAAGCTTTCCCCAAATGGGTGCGCTCTATCGAGGACCGCCTCGTTACCATCAGAATAGGGCATCTCAGTCCAATGTTTATCGGGGTCAATCGACCGTCACAACCAGGAGAGTTACTGAGTCGTCGTCCGATGGGTCGGGCACACCAATCACATCGCTCAAATGTGAACACGTTCGCCTGTTCAGACGTGAAAATTCAGATGCGTCCTACGTACGTTGGTGCAGTATTGGTTAAACGCTCGCTTCGCATGTCAGATGTCCGGGGTTCAAATCCCGGCACGGCCATTGGACATGCACTGCTGGTGAGCTCTAATGAGAGCGAAACTCGTGTACAATGCTTACTGGTGAGCTCTAATAAGAGCGAAACTCGTGTACAACGCTTAGCTTTGGTGTGGACTCACGGAATAATTACGCCAGAACAGGAGCATGACGGTTCAAATGGGTGGTGTGACTATGAACAATGTTTATCGCTTACAGCGGTACTTCCACAACTGTACAGGGACAGGCCGCGTGTCGAAGGTGAGTTGGTTTTGGACGTAACATACTACTCTTAAGGCTGCAGAAAACACTTCTTCGGGCTCACCAAATAGGCGCGGTTCCCGAAATTCCGTCAACCTTATGTTCCAAATGAGCTCAAATCGGACAGGCGGATCTCGACAGATACTTTCATTTGCACACGAATTTAGCTCTGACAGGAAACTCAGCTGAATCTCTGGTGTACGATGATCCTAGTTGCTAAAAATCCTCCCTGAATGAACATGGCGAGAAAATGGGAGAATGGTCGCGCACTGATGCTAAATACTGAACTGAGAATTCGGATAGCTGTACGGCAAAAGCCTGGATGCATGGGCAACGTTGGCTAGGTGAATGGACCGTATCTGTTGATGCCACTGGTGTGTCTCACTGTCCGACCCATCTATCAGTTTTTTGGCGGTAGCCGTTGTACTACTCATAGGCTGACCACATCTGAATCATTCTCACACTGTTTATGGTTAACGGAAAGAACAGATGATCATGAAGAACACTTCGTTTCTTCATTCCTTCACAATCCCGTCCAGGAAATCCTAGAAACATTGACATTAGCGAAGAACATCTAACAATGTGGTAATAATCTGTAGGTGATCACCACGGATTCAACTGGTACCTCAACATAATGAGCGCCATCACCGATATCATCCTCAGGAACAGCAACATCAGTCTTGACGCTGCCGCGCAAATACAAAGTTTATCTAACCAAATTTAAAGCCTTAGAATGAAAAGAAAAGAACGCGGAATAGAATGTGGTGCTCCTCTATCGCAAGCAATCTGAGACGCCAACACCTCCAGGCGCTCAATCAGACAATCTGGAAAGGAAATGACACCACGAACGCCATTGACATCGATTAGCCGCCATTTCTTGCAATGCCTCTAGCCAAGCACAGCCGGGGTCACGGGGAACCCATCGTGGAAGGCGTACAACACCCAAACTCTTCGTGATCTCTTTCACGCCTTTTTGCCAAGTCACACGTTGTCCATCTCGCAGTCTGCACCCTTCTGAAGGATGCACCGAGAACAACACTAGGCCCGTTAGAAGCTGTTTCAGCCTGCGTAGCACATGGCCAACCATCGTAGTCAACGGAACTGGATGATTTCCGCGACTGAAGTACCTGCTGTACAACCAAATCCCGTTTTCTAATTACTCCGTAACGGATTCGTTGACGCCATCCTACACTTGTGAGGTAGCCTCGAGATGCCTCAGATCATCTGTTCTCAGGAGTCACGTTTTGCAACCGTACAATAAAGCCCTTACTGTAACCTGGTTCACGCAACCCTCGAAACCCAAAGCGATGCCTTTTCGATGCCCCAAATGACGTAAATTAGCAGGCACGATTTGTGCCTTTGAGATTCTTGCACAGACTTCATCAGAAACACTTCCGTCGCAGCTAATAGAGCTACCGAGGTATGTGGAATTCCCTACAAACCCCGGTGATTCTCCTTGAATTGCAAGGTAAATATGCAGACACTGCACGTCCTCAAGCATGACTGTGCACTTTGAAGGTGCACGGCACATGCCATGAAATGGTACTATGATGGTCAGTTTATTCAACAGAGCTTGTGCTTCCCTTTGTCTGTTTAAAAATAAGGGCGATGTCGTATGCGTAGTCCAGATCGACGAGGCTCTCACCGGCATCAATTTGAAGACCTTCCAACGCTCGTCCCATCATTTCATCCACGACAAAGTTGAAAAACAAAGTAGTGAAGATCCTTGTCGGATACTACTTTTTATAGACAGGCTATCAAAGAGCTCTCCAAACACTATCACCCACCAAGAAGTATGTGAATATAAGGATCGGCATGCCCTGTTGAGCAAGTGTAGTTGGCAGCACTGGCTGATCGACGAAATCAAACGCACCCTTGAAGTCACGGAACACCAAGATTGCGGGTCGTCTATACATGTGGCGTTGCTCGAACACTTGACGGAGTGTGAAGAATCGGTCTACACGGTCGAAATCCCACTTGATGCTCATGGGTCCAAACGACACGAGTGTGTGCGCACAGGTGAAGTTTACACAGATCAGTAACCGGGCCCAACGTTCCTTAACCTCGGTGATCAGACGAGAACCAGTGTTTCCAACATTGTATGGTCGCGGCCATCATTCAGCCGTAACACTTTCGGTGCCTAGCTGGCATGTCACCAGAAGGAGATACAAGGGCTGGGAAACTACCAGGTTGCCCAAGCCTAGACAGGGGAAGTCGAGAGGCTGAGGTCAGTTCGAATCACGGAGCTTCCGGTCGGTAAATTCGCGCGCTAACCACTGAGCTGTCTCGCCCAAAATTTGTAGATGCCCAAAGGTGTTGGAGCAAACTAACAAAAGTGCGTCTAGTGTGCATCGGTGGGGAAGCAGTAACACACTCATCCAACAGGTTATGTAATTCTCAGGTTTTGACTACGATATTCTTGGCGGAATTCAATAGGAGTGCCTTGTTTGGTGTAGACTAACCAGAATAATCGCACTAGAGTAGAAGGAGGCTTTCCGAAGAGAGTGAAATGGACTCATATCTGATACTCTATCAAAGGTTACGCATCAACTCTGCGATACACCCAGTAGAGTTCAACTTTCGTACCTGTTGGCTGCGCGTCACATGCCGCTGGGTGTAGTACCCTAAAAATGTTATTAATTAGAACAACAGACTACGGATACTGGATGCAGTCGATAACTATTTCACTGTGGAAGTCAAATAAGAAACTCATTAGTAAGAAGATAGCGAACAGTATTTTGGCCAAAAGCACCAGTATCACACAGTAGCAGTAAAACTGGGTCATTACCTGGTCATGTGCAAAACGTTTCATTGATTTTATTGCATATCTCACTGGGAATAGCCGGTCACGGCGGGATGTTGGGAAAACAAGAGACTTGAAAATTGAAGTAACGCGCCGTGACAACAGATTTTTGAAGAGCAGTTTGGATCGACAGACATTGGTAACAAGCGAGAAGATGTGACCGTTCAAGGTGGGCCATCGACAGTGTTAGATTCGAGATGAACAGGACAGGATAGTAGTGATATTCCCGCCGTTCAAAAGCTTCTTCCGACTATCTCTATGTTCTTTTTGTCTTGAGGTACTCTTTGCTTGTCTTTCTAACTTCCTAAATCGGAGGCGAGATGATTTAGTGATTAAGGCGCGAATTTACTGACCGGAAGTTCCGTGGTTCGAACCCTACCTCTGCCTCTCGACTTCCCTTGTCTAGGCTTGGGCAAGCTGGCAGTATCCCAACCCTTGAGCTTCCTTCCGGTGGCATGGCAGCTAGGCACTGGGATGGTACTACAGCTGGGCGATTTTTTTTCACAAATCGATTATCCTTGACACTACCTCATTCATTAATCGCCGCTGTCTCCGCAACATTAATCGGGTCTGGTGGGAATATTGGATACGAAATGCTGCGGTAAGCCAGATAGTCCTGGGAAGACAGAAATCTCCCGCGATAGACGAATTACGCTTCACAGGTTACTCTAGTTATGACATGTAATCCGAATACCAGAAGACCGTCTGCCTCGAAGAGCTGCTTTCGCCCAACCCTGTGCGGAGGGGAGGCGACCCAGTGGTCGACAGAGTATGATCTGACAACGAAGTATGATTACCCCAAGTATTCGACTCAGTTCCGCCAACAACGTCGAGCCTCCCTGGAGGGGGGATCTCGGGGCACCACTCACCCACGGTTAATGACACTGGTAGAACTGGCCCAACAGCGCAGTCAGTGGCACTCGTGCATCAACGCTGTCGCCTCCAAGCCGTGGCGACCCAGTTTCCGAACTAACTGAACACGCCTCCAAGACTTGGTTGTATTTCCCACATTCACCACTTTTCGGTGATCGAAGGTGCAGAAGCTGGAGCTGATAAATTAAATTGAATTCAATAATTAGTCGCCAAGGAATGACGCCATTTTGGCCGCCGTGTCGGAAGATTTCACTTTACCTCTCCAGCGACTCCATCAATGACTGACACCAAAGGTTACGAAGACACACAGTATACATACCAAGGCCTCCAGAGTTTCAAAAAAATATCAAATCTAACATGAGCCCCGAATGTCTCATGCAGGCACGGATAGGGTAAGTCCATCGATTTTTCTACTGAAATCATACCTGTCTAAAGACGGGAACCCGAAAATTACTTCTCTTCCCTTCAACTTTGTCCATCTTTGGGCAACAGTGAGCTAGGAACTCCTAGCATGCAACTGAGCTGGCAATGTATTGAAATTTATTTACTGGCTGGTAATCAGCTGACCACTGGTCAACAACCAACGAGTTGTTTTTGTCAAGTAGTTCGTTGGCTTATCAAAAAGCCTCCCGGGAACATTATTCTGTGTCATCTAGAGGGGCGACGCAGAAAAATAAGAGATTGACAAGACGTCATCATAGCTTATGAAGAACGATGATGACCGGGTCTTCCAGCATCCGAGAATGACCGTTATAGCGCTCGCAGTTGATCAGGCAAGAATTCATGCGTCATCTGCACTGCACACAACAGGATGAGTCCACAGTCCCGTGAAGTGACAATGCATCACGTGGGCACTTGACTGAGCAGAAAGATTTACGTCACCAGGATCTTCTTCATGAAAATCAATAAGTCGCATATCAATGTCAATCTACCGAGACGCCTCCCATGATCTCATGTGAATGCAAACTAACCTGTGCGACGAACGCTTTGTACTGCGACTCGAGACGTCCACTATCTTTGCTCGCCTGCAGTGCAGTATTCTCCAGCTCCTCGATACGCTGAATAAGATTGGCCCGTTCTGTCAACCATTCTTCGCGTGATGAGAAATGGGCAACTTCTAAGCCACCTGCCAAGTCGGACTTCACGTGTTCAGCGTCACCGGTAACCGCTAGCTGGTTCGCGTATACCTGAGAAGAAATCCAAAAAGAAATATAGCAAACGGCAGTAGGATGTAGGGAATAGGATGCTTCAAACATTTGCAACCGAACATCCTACGATGATGATTGAAACGAGGAAAGAGACTTTACCTGAACGAGCTCTAGCTGTCTTCTTAGTTCAGTCACATTCAACTCAAGTTGCTTCACTTCGTGTTCTCGGTTATTCAACCGTGAGTACGCCTCCTGAAGTTCGGCTTCGATATTCTCTCGTGAAATCCGTTCCCGCCTGACATCCGATTTGTAACGTTCCAACTAAAGGTGGGCGGGAATGAGCAAAGGACGGAAAGAGAAGAATACAACTCAGGTTTCGAAAAATAAAGATGAGAATCGTTGACCACAGCGAAGGCGTCGCAAGTTAGTTTGATACTGCCCAATCAGCTGATTGGTGTCCTGAGATAAACAGCTGACAGGTACACCGCAAAGGGTGATGTGCATCATCATCAGAGACAGCAACACCAGTGTTGGCACTGATGCTTCACTGCC
>NW_008751948.1:480444-501427 GCF_000715545.1 Opisthorchis viverrini
CACATGACCGAGCCATCGTAGTCGATGATGCTGGATGTTTTCCCGGATTGAAGTGCCTGCAGCACAACCAACTACCCGTTTTCTAATCGCCTCGTTGCTGATACGCTGACGCCATCCGAAACCAGCCACGCTTCTGAGGCATCGGTGGTCGAAAACCTGAAGACACCTCACATCATCTACTCAAAGAGGCCATGTCATACAATACAACAACACAGCCCTTACTGTAGCTTGGTACACACGACCCTTAAGATCCAGTGAGATGCCTTTTTGACGCCACAAGTAAATTAGCAGGGTGATGTGCACTCACAGATAACGGCAAAATTATCTATAAATTGTATGAGCTGTTGCTCACAAGTGGGTGAATAGTTGGCGAAAGAAACCTGATGTTGGTAAAATGCTCACAATCCACACTCATACAATGTCTTGCATACAACTTTGTGGAGTAAAACTGGCCAGCGACTGATGAACAAGTGTGAACAGCTGTACAACAAGTCGTATTTGTATATTCCAGAGTGCCAGACTGCTTTCTATACACAGCGACCCTCTACACAACAACTCAACCCGGAAAAATCATGTTTGTATAGGCAGTTAGCTCCCTATAGAGAGATCACATCTGTTCTAAAGTGGGTCAGTCAAGAGTGGTCTAAGGGGGTCCTTCCAGAAGGGAACAAATGTGTTCTCGAATTACGATCACCCTCCATGTACCGTTTGGAGCATTGAGAACCTCTGATTCAGACATCGGTGCGACATCTAAACCAGCATCGGATGAGATGATAAAACGCACCTGTGATGAAAGATCCGCGGATTCCTGACTGGCCTTTTCCAAATCGGATTTTAACGTAACCAGAGACCGCTCCAAATCAATAGACTGTTTCCGATAGGTTTGCAACCGCTCATCGATCACTTCGATTTCCTAGCGAAAGAAACAGCAAACAGAGAGAGAGAGAGAGGGTGGTATCGAGTCAATTGTGAGGTTCACAAACAAGGTGGTTCATACAGCAAAGATTCAGGCTGCAATGAAATATTGTCGCATAGTTTCCGAAATATGGAGGTTCGTTACGTGTGTAGTGGAGTGACTAAGAGCCATGACTAGCCTGAAGATGACACGTACCAGTAAGCAGAATGAACCAGATAACTCTGAAACATTTTTAGCCCCGTCTTTCGGATTTCACGTTCTGCGCCTGTGACCCTTGATGGCCTTTGTTAAATAGTTTACCACTGACCAAAAACCACTCAATTCTACCTCACATAGTGGAGTCACGGTGGAACATTCACGGTCCTACAATCTCGACGCGGGATGTGCAATGGCACGGCACAAGTCCATCAGACAGGTTAATTGACCAGGTGTTCCCCTCGTTCCATGAACTTTCTGTGAAGGATGATCTTCATTGTTGAAGTCTTCTGGACTGGACTGGATTCGGTCTGGTCGATTAATCCTAGCCAAAATTCGTTCTTATCACAGTTGAAATGTCAGAAACTGCGGTACGATTTAGAGAGAACTAGAGAAAAAACAACGAACGAATATTTTTCAAGGCTTTCCGTCATTGTACGGGGATAGGTTACCAAATACATCCTTCCGTTGTGGACGCGCTGCAGCCAGCTAAACTCCTGCTAAATAATAATAATAATAATAATAATAATAATAATAATAATAACAATAATAATAATAACAATCGTTCAGCTGTAACACCCTTCCGGTGCCTAGCTGCCATGCCATCCGGAGGAAGCACGAGCCTAGATAGAAGTCGAGAGGCAGAGGTCGGATACGAACCACGAACCTTCCGGTCAGTAAATTCGCGCCCGACCACTTGGGGCATCTCGCCCCCAAAGTCCTGCTACGATACGAAGGTACCGGTGATTGGACAGTTTAAGACAGGATGCGAGGAAGTAATCAGCCAACCCAAGGGAGATTCCAAGTACAACTCTATCTTGTCAACGTAGGACTAAAGTCCAGTTAGGATACAGTTCCTGGAGAGGTAGGCAGAGCCTGAAGCGGAAGCCAGTCGTCGAGTGGCAAACAGGTTGCAAAACAGCGAAATACACTCATTTACAAACTAATTTGGCTTTTCGAGAGACTCACCTGGAACCCAGCTGAATCTCTCGTTTGTGATGTGCTCAGACAACTGAATGTGCTGCACCAGGCCGCCTCATGTTTCAGTCGCTACGATATTCGAGATATCTTGATAAATGTATGTTTGTAATGCACTACTCATAAAGTTGCTGAAAATTCGCCGACAGCCCACGACCGGTTTCGGTCTTCCTAGGGCTCATCAGGTAGGCGCAGTCTCCGAGTTTGCGTCAAACTTATGTTCTACTTGAAACCAAATCGCACGAAATTAGCGAAATACACTCATTTGCAAACTAATTCGCCCAAGATGGGCTAAACCGGTCCTAGGCTGTCGGCAAATTTTTAGTAACCTTATGAGTAGTGCATTACAAATACACAGGCTGCAAATGACTTCTGGAGGATAACGCAAGCTAATGCTTATCCGCGTCACTAATCCATATCGATTTCAAGTTACAACTAGGATGAATATTTTGATAAGAGGGCAAAACAATCCTCAATGACGTTGACAACACTATTCAGGCGAACCGAAACAACGACCGAAAGTCAAGTTCAAAACTAGATGACCTCAGCGTGAGTCACACCATCAAAAGGCAAACTCGTCCGACAACTAGTAAATAGTTTACCTGAAAAATCACTCCCAGAGGTTCTCGAAATTCTCGTGTAACTTTGTCAAGACTTGTCACTCACCGAGGCCGGAATGTCCCAATGGTAGATCCTCAGCGGGAGCATTGTCTATGTAATACATACATGTAATACATACACATGGGCGAGATGGCCCAAGTGGTTAGAGCCCGAATTTACTGGCCAGAAGGTCCGTGGTTCGAATCCGACCTCCGCCACTCGACTTCCCCTGTCTAGGCTTGGGCAACCTGGCAGTATCCCAGCCCTCGTGCTTCCTTCGGGTAGCATGGCAGCTAGGCACCGGAAGGATGTTACAGCTGAACGCTTTCTTTTTACATAGTAAACAATCAAACTGCAGTTTGCAGTAACCCATTGTCAGATAAATCCACCAGGATATCACTGTCAACTCCTAGGTAACTCCTGCTGTTGTTCAGCGGAGTACGTTGGGCGCACGATACGGCAACTTTTTAAGAGAATACGCGAGCACCTCTCTTACCGGAATACCACTAACCTCAACAGTTCAGCCAGGAGCTCAATCGCATCCCACCCCTAATTGACACCGGGCACGTAGTTATGCCAAATGAGTCATTTCAAACCATTTACCGCGTGCCAAATAGACTGCCAGTATCTATTCAACAGCGTTGCTTGACTACAGTCGAGGCAGTCGTTATACGCCTGCGAAACCCGGTACTGTGCTCTGAAAAACGTTTCGTACGAACGCTGAGTCTGCCTTGGTCGTGTGACACGAATCAACCGGCCAAGTCACTCAACACCCCTCTTCACTGTCTCACAGCATCCAACTAGATGCGACATGGGGGGCGCAGACAACCAATCGTTCGTGTCTCCACGTTTTGCATTCCAATAACCAATCTTCGCAGCGTATTTCATTTTTCGCTCTTATTTTAACCATTAGATATGTACTGACCTGATGATGAGATCCCGAAAACATTAATGTTCGTCACTGTGTTATTTTTCAAACTCTTAGACTGTTTGCATATGCATGAACCAGACACAAAGGCAAGCGTTAAGTGACTGTCACGTGCGGCACTGGACTCCATGTGGACTGAGTAAAGTCCGTCGATTGAGCAAGTATTGAACGAAGAAGTCATCAGCACTGGAGGAACTAGTTGTGCACAGCGGATACCCGCACCGAAAGAGTTATTTTCTGGGTCCTCTGGGACGAGATACCCCGGTGATTAGAGCGCGAACATACATACCGGAAGCTCTGTGGTTCAAACCCCTGTCTAGGCTTGGGCAACCTGGCAGTATCCCAGCCCTCGTGCTTCCTTCTGGTGGCATGCCAGCTAGGCATCGAAAGGGTCCCCGTTTGTGCAGAGAAACAAATCTGTTTGTTAGTGTGGGGATAGAGGAGGGGGACAGAGAAAAACAGAACTTACATGAGAGCGTTCGTTGGCCAGGCGTTCAAGATGACTGACTTTCGTTTGCAATTCCGTCTTTTCGGCGACCAAAACGCCGATTGTTTGGGCATGGGCGCGGATCTGGTGGGATAAACGGATTGAGAATAGCACGCGGCTCGGCAGAGCAGTAGTACGAATAATAAAGAGGGTGGAGCAGAACTACTTACCTGTTCTTGAGACCTGGCAAGATCTCGACTGGTCGACTGTTCCAAGTTTTGACGGTCCGCCGCAGCTTGAGCGGTGGCCTTCGCGTACTGTTCTTGCAAAGCAGAAAGCTTGGCTAAGGCACGCTCGTGAGCACGGCCACGTTTCTCCAAGAGGGCAGCCAATTCCACGTTTCGGTCCTGTTAAAAGGAAAGCGAACAGTATTCTAAAATACAGCCCGATTGTTGACAGAGGAGATCCAGTGCCTGACCGGCCCCTCAACTGCATTCGGAGGCTGTCATTTAAGATGTAATCCATTGCACACACAAAGTTGGGGCCGTGCGATAAGTCGTGGATCCAAAGAAAATTCAGTTCTCTTCCTCTAGAAAGACCATCGTAACGGAGGGACACCAACAAGATTCCTGATGAGAGGTGATCCATCCTGAGGGTGTTCTATCTACTTCACATCAGTTATGCTGTACCATTTTATGCAGCTACGTACCCCTTCACAAAGCAATAAATAAGTTTTCGGGAAATGCACTCATTTGCAAATAATTTGGTTTTCACCAGAGACCCAACTGAATCTCTCGTTTATGATATTCTACAACTGAATGTGCTGCACACAGGCCGCCTCATGTTTCAGTTGGCACGAGAGATTCAGTTAAGTCTCTCGTGAAAACCAAACTGATTTGCAAATGAGTGTAGTTCTCGAAAAAAAGTCCAATTTGGGTTCAAGTAGAACATAAGGTTGACGGAAACTCGGGGACTGCGCCTACCTGATGAGCCCCAAGAAGAGCGAAACCGGTCGTGGGTTGTCGGAGAGCTTTCAGCAACCTTGTGAGTAGTTTCATTTATGGAAACAGTAAATAGATTGTTTAAATAGTGAGAATAACGGTCCGAATTCCTTCACTAGTCGCCAAAATCGCACAAACCATAGACTACCAGTAAGCGCATGGAGATGAATGTCAAGTTTTGGACCAAGGAGCACTGTACCGGAAGGCTCTTCAAAGAAAAGTGTCGTCCAATTATATAACATACTCTTGGACACAGCTGCCATGGACTTCTATCGGGAAGTAATCTTTGGGTCTGAAAACCCTAGGCTATCGTAGTCTCTTCCTCTCCAGTCCACGTTGACCCACCATTAGTTGTCAAGAAAGACCTACCTCCAGTTCACGAACATAGCTGCTGCCCGCTGTGGCGCTGTGTGTAGACGTCGGTGTGTTCGAACGTTTGGAGATATGTTGATCCAGTGCACCAGGATACGGGCTGTGCGGACCCGCGTTATACCCGTTCGAATCTGGGCTCACATCCGGTTGGCTTGCGCAGTACTGTTCTCCTGTCTCACTCAATTGATACGGGAAAGAATAACTACCGTGGGACGAGGTGAACGAAGTGGTCAATTGTTCCGACGTTTGAAGAATACCATTGAGTTGTTGAGAGAGTTGTAGAATCTTCTCAGTTGTGGCAGTCGGACTAAACAAAGAATGCGAGCACAAAATTGGCACCGTGAAAGAGAAGCCAAAATTTAAAAAAAAACGTACCGTGGAATAAATTGCATGATGAACGATCCCCTTAGGGAACCGATTCTACCAAATGGAGGGATACAATAGCGAACCGATACAACCAGGAAGAGTGTGGGATAGAATCTACCAGAAAAGAAGACAAGTGCAACGAAAAAATATGTACGCCAATGGCGTTACGCACAATAAATACTTCACGAAATATACTGTTCATAAGGATGCTAAAAACCCTTCGACAGGTTTCACGACCGGTTTCACACCCTTCTTAGAACTCGTCAGGAAAGTGTGGTACCCGACGAGTTTTCAGCAGCATTATAAGTAATATGTTCCGTCAAGAAAGATATATATATGGAATTCCTCGGATTCTCTCCCCTCTAGCATGCAGCCACTCCCCAGCACGCGAAGGAACATCGATCGCAAACATTACCTATTTGGAGACTGCTATGTTCGTCACGAAACATGTATAGCAATGGACCTAAGGCGATTTCGGCAGCATATAAACTCATACGCAGCTGCCTTCAAGCTTCTTGAAGAAACGCCACACCCAGGCGGTAAAACTTGCCTCCTTTCGTGATACTTTCGTATCCGGGGAATTATCATAATATCCGAAATAGTCTAGGAAGCGTCAGTCGCGGACTGAGGATATCATTCGATATTCATGGCCTGAAGTTCGTCAAAAACCCAGAAATATTCAAGAATTGAACTGATGCACCGTAGCGAGGTAAATGGAAAAAACTCAGGTCACTCTGTGTGCGGTCGGCTGGTTGCTGTTGTCCTGGTGCCGACGCACCGTCATCAGGACCCACTGCAACGCTCACTCTATCTGTGATGTTGCCAGGCCTCTGAGATTCAACACAGAAACTTGAGCGCGCCCAAAATTGTGATCAGCAATAAGTCAGAGACGCACGAACTCCAGCGGATCACGCAAACAGTGTCCCATCGGGAGGCGCCACCAACACATCACAAGCTTATGACCAACGGCGGTGAATTGATAACGTCGATGGGGCAGGCTAGTTACTCGCTGTACAGTACGCCCTAGTGGTGATAGTTCGACGCAGGACATCCATCCATCGATGCAGCTCCTGAACAGGAGATGAGTGTATGAGTGCAAATGAGTGTATTTCTTAAAAACAGTCCAATTTGAATTCAAATAGAACATAAAGTTGACGGAAACTCGGGGACTGCGCCTACCTGATGAGCCCCAAGAAGGGTGAAACCAGTCGAAGAGTTTTCAGCAACCTTATGAGTAGTTCACTTTATGAAAAGTTAGTGAACTATTTTAACTATTCTGGATTGCACACGAAAAATGGAGTGCGCCATCAATTGCTGGAAAAAGTCGACGCAGTGGATCCGCTAAACCAGAACAACTGATTTTCCGGACGGTGACGTCAGCACGCCATTCGAGAGCTCGGCGGTTATCCACACCGGAACTGTGACACTTTGACGACATACACAGAGATACGGAAAAAACTCTGGATGAACGACGCACACCGTCAATTCGATACAAAGTATCCCCTCATCTTTGAAGGCCGCCATGAGACAAACTGATTTAGAAACTGAATGAGAAAAAGCTTCAAATTTGGACTGGAATGTGCACTTTTTTACGACGCTTGAGATGTTGCCAGTATGTCCAATCCTCGACAGGAGGATCTGGGTTCGAACCACGGACCTTCCGGTCAATAATTTGGCGTCTTGACTGCTGAGCTATCTCGAACTATCACCATCCTCAACAAGACTGAGATTTTGTCGCACAGTTTTAGAGCTACACCCCTGTGAGTTGTCGGCGCTCCGTAACATACACAAACCGGTTACGAAATATATCCCTGATGTTTGCCCTCAGTACACGTTCACTGTGTTTCTCACCAAAACACAAACGCGCTGTACCCACCACGAGTCATTTCCACTAAAATGGGAAACAAAGCACTTCCCCACTTAAAAACTCCTATATGTTATGTACGCCTGGGTTGGTTTTTCCAGACCAACGAACATGTTGAATTCGGTTGATTTAAGTCGATATGTCCCGCACCTCAGTTCCGAATCAGCGAAGCTCCACGTTCATTGAAGATCTATTTGCTCTACGCGTGGTCATGTGCACCTAACCTACTATTCAATAGCCAGGTAGCCGTAAAATTCAAGTGCTCTGCGCATGGCAACAACTGCCCACACAGTTGCACGTCACAGGAACTTTCAAGCCTACACAATATACCCCAGTAACGCAGGAACAGCAAAGCTTCTTCATCCGACAGACATGGGATTTGAGTGAAGCCCAATCAACAGCCTCAAGTGAACAACCTAATTTTGACGTATTTCATAACATATCCAAATAATGCCGGCGTTCAGATGGCTTAGGACGATGAAAACCGGCGGCCTAGTTGAAAAAAGCAACGAATGGTGCGCAGTGTCCACTTGGTAATATTCGTGTTAGGCGGAATTCCACACGGGTCCCGCCTTACCGCTCGCACTCAGGTGCTGCTACGGCTGAGAAGTCCACCCAACGCAAGATTGGCTAAGGATTCGGGACGCTTGCCGGTCCGGCATCAAGCAGAGATCTGATTGGCCGAAAGTCTGGNATATATGTAGCGCTATCCAACTGTTCCTGACTTCGTTTTTGAGCGTTAATGTACCTTGTATATTAACCCTTGGTGGTTGTTTTTGACGCGAACCCTAGCTTGGGATGCTGAGAACGAGAATTAAGTTGAGAAAAATACTGCTACTACAATTCGAGAGAAACATATTAGAATTGAACAAAAAAAACGATAGTGATGTAATTAATTTTCCTGCCTCATGTCCAAACCGACCATACGCATCCAGTGTTTGTCTGACATCCATCTTATAAATGTTTCCACAGAGTATTGGCGACATCGTGAATTTTCAATTCTGGTTTTAAGTGATCAAATTTCATTGAAAGTTTGAGGGGATGAGCTACAATCATCAAAACTCCGTCGCCCAAAAGATCGCAACTTAAAAACACAGTCTTCCGTATGAAAAGGAATGGTACGTGGATGGAGGGCCTCGGCTGAACTGTGCAGAGGACTAAAACACAGACTGGCAGTGGTCTCTGCCGGGGTTTGCGGGAACGTGTTGAGGGAGATGCCTATCAAAGCGGTCAACCAAGTATGAGCACTTACACACTTCCAATAGGTTCCACAAATTCACTATATACAGCCTTGTTGCTATTCAAATCACCATCGACCATGGAAGTTGATGGAGCAGGCACTAATTCATCCGCAGTCGGGTCGACAACACCCAGTTGCTTGGAAGAAGACTGTTGTAGTGCGTAGCCCAGAGATGTTGCGGGGTGAAACGACGTGGGAGGAAACTCCTTTCCTGAGTCACTTCTGTTACCAGTGCACTGATTCCGATGCGGTTCATCAGACGAGTATGTCACCATTGTATTGGCAGTTGAAGTGTACTCCACTTCTGAACGAGATGGAAACAGACAGGCATCATGTGACGACAAGGTCGAAGTTGATGACTGATTAGCTCTGAAGTAGTCCGCCAATGAACTGGGTTTTGCTGCAGGTGGATCGTTTACGCCGTTTGAAGATACCATTGCCGGTAACGCTTCCGAATCCACCGGACCGGAATCAAACGAATCAAGGGTTGATCTGGGGAGACGGGAGAAACAGGATAGAAAAGGATAGGATAGAACAAGATAGGACAGGATGGGGGGCAAATTTAATGGAGGGATTAACCGTGGGGCCGTGTTATGGCAAATAAGTATTGGCATGCACCTGTTCAGACCATGGACACTCGAAAGGAATGGGGCAACAAACGCATCAACAGTCGGGCAAGTGGTACTATAAAATCCCAGGTGAATACCTTGACCCCGAACACGGTAGAACATGGAAAAATCGGAATTGGTTGCTTACCGATTTTCCAATAAGCGAGCATTTGGAGGTGAAGTGAAGTATGCCTGGAAGAAAGAACGAAACAATGGGCACTTCTATTTGTTCAGAAGTAAACATGCTAACTTTGGTGCAAATTTTTGCAGTCTGGAAAATATCATCATTATGCATCTGAAGCCTATGTTGAAAATCACCTTCTTCGATGCACATTTAGGTAGATAAGGACGCCAATGTTGAACGACCACGGGGTAAGCCATTACCGAGTCGAAGCACTGATGTTGACCGGAAACATGTTCAGCGACACTACCCACGCTTGTACTAAGTTGAATATTAGGACAGTGCGACGACTATGACCGTTACACTATTACGACGGCGGGGGATGCCAAGCTCAAAGGTCACGGGGGCATCGGCGAATGAGGACACGGGATAACAGAGCAACCCATGGGATCGCCCGACTGAATACTTAATCGCGATTAAAGGTCATTCCCGGCTAGCAGCACGTATATCAACACACAATTAACACTACTCAACGCACAACCACTAATCCACCGCTACGCACCACTACGTTCCCCAATAACGCACTGATGATATCACCTCGATTTGTGATGAAACGTTTGCAATCAAATTGCCCAGCTCAGCGAACAAACCAACGACCATCTACGCTACCTGAGCTACCGACATTTTGCTCCATTAGGACACTGTGTTAGGCAGAATTCCACACCGAAACCGCTTTACCGCTCGCAGTTATGCGCTGCTATGGCCCAGAAGCCTCACCCGCTCGTAAATGGCCGGAAATTCGGGTTCCTTGCCGGTCCAGCATGAAGGCAAGCTCTAAGTGGCCGAAAGTCTGGACTTAACAGCCAAACATGATCCAGTGTCCGCCAAATACCTGTCACCAATGGGGCGCATCCAGAAGGCAAAGGAATTTCTAGAAGGTTGTCACCGCATACAGTTTGCACACGACGCACTGCAAAAGCGTTTTTAACCTGATTTTTGGAGTTAATACACGTTGTGCACCTTGGGTGGTTCTTCTGACAAGAATGCTAGCTTGGAAGGTTCAGATCGAGAACTAAGCTTAAGCACTGACTGTAATTTGTCAGGTAGGTGAACATGATTTTTTATTTTAAAAAAACTGGAGGTGTTCTTTTTCAAATTTTACATAAACCATCTTCAACCTCGTTAGTCTGATCTCTCTTTTTCCCGAAGACGACAATATTGAGATCACATTTGTTCGAGTGGAAATGGATCTGAGGCGGAAAAAAAATGAAAAACAAAAGAATTTCCCGGACGGGTTTCTGTTATTCGCTCCCGTCTTGTTTGAACCCCAGCAACCATCCAACAGTCCAATCTGACGAGCGGCCAGCTTAAACCCAGCATTGCCACATTACCGTAGTGGCTAAAAGCCTACAGATACGCTGTCGAGTCTGCATGCACATCATAACGGGTCTTGTCTAACTAGTTGGTAGCAACCGTAGAGCACTCGCAAGGTCGTTTCACGACCGAATAGCATTGGATATTATCGCGAAATACCAGACTCTAGCAACAACAAACTAGACAACCGGAATCAACTTGGCTGAGTGACCTCGTATGGATAAGTCATTGAAGCCGACTTCGAAACGGGGAGTCACACGAATTCCTGTCTGTTTTCTCTCGCAAACACACCAAGGACAAAGAAAAATCTAAGCTTTTCAGTGATCAGAGCGGGAATCAGTGTCACGGAAATCAATGTGGTTAGGACCGTAGAAAATAAGCTCACTGATCTCACTGTCGTTCACTGTCTTTCTAACGATACTGCCTGCTCTAGATCACCGACGGTTTCGATCTGACGGATTTAACGGAATAGCCGACGATTTTGCAAACACCTACTGACACATTTCATCCAAGCGAAACGAGACCGTGACGTCGCGGGAATAAGAGAAAAGGCCTAGTTACCTGTAGTTATCGCTGAAGATACTGGCAGAACTCCGTTAAAACTGTTTTCCTGACTCTGTTCAGGGGTTTCTAATGAGCTTTCTGAGCATTCTAGTAGCATGTTCCAAAACTCTGGAGAAGTATGAGTTCAGCCACTTCCTTCCGGTGTCTAGCTGAGTCTGATCGTGTGGCACTCCTGTTTCGGACTCTCTTTAACCAAGGCATTCCGTCTTGTTTTTTTATAATTGTTCAGCTGTAGCAGCCTTCCGGTGCCTAGCTGCCATGCCACCCGAAGGTTGCACGAGGGCTGGGATACTGCCAGGTTATCCAAGCCTAGACAGGGGAAGTCGAGAGGCGGAGGTCGGGTCCGAACCACGGACCTTCCGGTCAATAAATTCGCGCTCTAACCACTTGAGCTATCTCGCCCACCCCGTCTTGTTTTAGTCGTTTCATTGACAGAAAGCGAAGAGATCTGGAACAGCACCACACTTGAGCATGCCGAGTAAGCAGCAATGAAGCTCAGCGACATCATTCTGGAGGTATTTCGGTATCCTCTGCAGCATTCAAGCAACGACGGCTCGGATGGCACGAATTTATAAAGTATCTATGTCTTTAAAGTGTTCACTTGCGTCTTGCAAGATAGAGGCGCGCAACCGAATGGAATGCGTCCATTTTGGCACGTCGAAACAGGGGTTGTCAGTCTCATTACTAGACAACCCGGGCCCATGTAATCCCGCAAAACCAAATATACGTCTATTGAGGACTAGAAGCGTTTGTCCACATTTGAAAAAGTATCTATACTGGCCTAAAGTGTTTCACAATGATGTTGGGAGGAAAGTCTGATACCTGTTGCTGCGTTGAATATGCCCATTGCTCTTTTCAAGCCGTACGCTCACGCTTAGGGCTACGACTGCTCACTCTACCATCATGTACAACTACCGTATCCAAGCGTAAACCGATTTTCTCGGTTAACTGGCTTCAGGTACAAGGCGCCAGAGTTCTCATATGCTAACAAGCTTTTATTGATCACAAAATTGACGTGCGTGGAGCCTGTAGATGACCGCGGTGGTCTGTGTGCCGAATGCCAAATAGCGATGAAAGAAGGCATGTCAGGATTGTGGAAACCTGTGGGGGCGACAAGCAAGAGTGACGTGATGACGTATACTGTGTAGGTGACAGACAACCCCTACTATGGCCCGGGTGTGGTATAAGCCAGTCTTATGGAAGCCCGACTTGTTTTGACACTTCGTGCCCTGGTTTGGGATGTTGCTTCATTTCCGTCTTCGCTCCGTTTAGCTATTTAGACCTGCACAAACGATGTAGATGGGCTGGGTCATATTCAGGCATAAAAAGCGCATTGTCAGCAGGCCCCACTTCTGGGACCGCACAAGAAGATGGAGCTCGAGCAGGATGATTCAAACCGGTGGTATCCACATAGGCGAATATTCGTTCCCTGCCCGGCAGGTCACACAGAGAAACACCAACTGAACAGCTACAGACTATTGGACAGGGGAGCAAAACCCTCATACGTATCTTGTTTACAAAACTGGATATCCATCTTCTCCTTGAACGCGTCTTCCTGAACTTTCCTGGATACTCATTGACTGTTACTCAAATGCAAGCAAATGCTACAAGGCGACTCCACAAATTCCGTAATAGATCTCACCTTTCAAGAGACGCTAAGCGGATTGATGAGAAGACGCTACTTACATGCCCCATCAGTAGTATCCACCGTTACGCCGGTATGAGTACAGGACATGCTTCACTAGGGCATGGAATTTCATGCTGCTCATCTGTGTTCCATCACGGAAACCGATGACATCTGTCCTCAGGTAGATGGACTTCATTCAGCATTCGACTCTAACCACTGTCACGATTTGTGCGCTGGCTGGAGTACCATGCACACTAAGCTGTCTCGGTAGATTATGTCGTATCATAGAAATCAAACGCAGTGCACGCGTAATCCTCAGCTGAAGCAATCACACCCACTCTTAGGTAGGCTCCAGTAGATGGATAACAAGAAAAGAGCCACAAGTTTTCACACCGTCCAGTTGCGGAACCGATCAGGGCCTAAGACGGATTAATCCTAATTGTAAAAAGTTCCTTGGCCGTGGTGCCAGTCTAAGGCACGGTCTATTGAAACAGGGCGGTCGCATGCTCAGTCTCTAAAAAGTGGTATAAAAGCCGACCGATTCCATTAATGAACAGAACTGGGCTGAACAATTTTGAACTATTGGCCAATCTCCAGTGACGTGAGGGCTTAGCTCCAGACTGAGTGCAGTAACCGTGAAAGAGTGGGTGTAGCGGTTATGCACCGAAAGGATGTTACGGATCACCAATCCAGTGGAAGTCAAATTCTAGTAAACTTAACCGGGAAACCGCGAGACATGTCAAGCGAAAGTGATGTGAAACGAATCTCACCAAGGCCGGGAAAAATTGGGCGTAGATTAATGAAACTATCGATAGACTACCACATCGTCCGAATCAATCAAACTCACCGCAGCAGTCGACTGTGGATCCACAGTCTTGTGGGAATTCTCCGTGCCTGGTCGCCGCCCACCTTTAGATGCACGGAATTTTGTGAGCTGAAATGGAAGCAATACAAGCGTTCGAGGACAAACCGTGAATAAGCCTGAAACACGATTGTCAGTTGACTAGTGTATAAACACGACTTGCGAGCAACTAACATCTGATGCAAAATAATTTCACTGTGCAGACAGGAACAGCAGATTCTGCAGTGGTCACCTGAGCATCTTAGGAACGCGTGACTGCAAGCAACTCCTAATTTGTACAAGAGCCTTTAGTTACCATGGCCGAAGCTGTCGTGATCAGACTTCATCAAACTACCCTCTGTTTACGAAAGAACCACGTCGAAACAGTTAGACTTCCCTCCCAAAAGTAACCAAAGCCAAAATCAGAATCTATTTAGGCTCCCGAAGGAAGATCCATCATGGATGCAAAACAAACGAATGTAGCATAATAATCATTCAGCTGTATCACCCTTCCGGTGCCTAGCTGCCATGCCATCCGAAAATTGCACGAGGGCTGGTATACTGCCAGGTTGCCCAAGCCTAGACAGGGGAAGTCGAGAGGCCGAGATCGGACCTTCCGGCCAGCAAATTTAGGCTCCAACCACTTGGGCCATCTCGCCCCCAAAACCGATCATAATAATCATTCAGCTCTATCACCCTTCCGGTGCCTAGCGAAGACAGATATTTTGACACCCCAAATTTTTTGCATATTTTGTCGCTGCATCAGCCCGCAGAGACCTCGCTAGGTGCCAGAGGTCAAACACTAACTTACCAGCGAAGTGTGAAAGTCATTACTAGCAAACTCAGCTACGTTGGTCATTGCCGTCTCCCTGGATGGAGAACTCGAAATAGGACACAAATGGTTGAAGACACTGTCAGACATGGCTCAGTCGTACCCTGAATGGTGCCCGTGCATCCGAGCTATTGCCTTCAATGCATAGCTGCCTTTCCAACCCCCCTCTTACTGGTCCACTGACAGCCGTGTACTTACCAATTTATCAGCTCCTGCCTCCAATGCGTAGCTACCTACCGCACCTCTCCAAATCATCGGTGAACGAAACTGTGGGAGTTATAGCCACTGTACAACAAGTGCGCGGTTCTTACAGCTGATAATGATGGTGATGATGATGAAAAAATCGTTCAGCTGTAGCACTCTTTCAGTGCCTAACTGCCATGCCGCCCGAACGTTGCATAAGGGCTGGGATACTGTCAGGTTGCCCAAGCCTAGACAGGGGAAGTCGAGGGGCAGAGGTCGGGTTCAAAACACGGACCTTCCGGTCAGTGAATTCGCGCTCTTAACCACTTGGGCCATCTCGCCCATGTGTGCATATGTTTGATCTAGTGTTACGGAGGCCTGACTTGCTGCGTCGGTGATGAGGAGGATGATAAAATTGAGCGTGTCTGGTGTTCAATTGCAAGTCCGATTTGACCACATTTAATATACCCAGGTAATGAGAGTCCATGTGTATCCATGTTTCGCAATGCGAACTTCTAACAATGAGCCATCCACAAACCCGAAACACTCAGATCACTATCAAAAACCAATGTTACAGATTAGTCAGTGACGATCGCCTATCCTGTGAATACCGATCATGACCAAGTCAAATGGTGCATTTCACTGTGTTGGAGTGAGATTCAGGTAGGGTAGCGGCCAAATACGTCTTGTCAATGCAGTATATCGCTCGGGGTGCCCACTCTGGAAAAAAGGTATCCCAGGGATTTTAGTTCTCTTCATGCCATGTCCCATAAGTATTGGCTCCTCAGTCAAGCACCTGATTAAATCCCACCTTTGTTATGGCATTAGGAAACCATCAAAGCGAATATGCCGTTCAGTCAGTGTGGCTTTTGTGAACGCCTCGCAGCGTTGTTCCAGTGGTCTCACTCAGGATACTGACACGAAGAAAACTCAGCTGACTGTTCAGAAGTCAACTTTATATTAGGATGAACCAAGACGAATTTTTTGAGACATCGGTAGGGCTGAAGTTACCGTTTGAAAGTTTAAAAAATATACTGTCAGCGTTGTAAACCTGCGGCGGAAATTGCCCAACTCACATTGAGTCTGAAGTCCACTCACGAAGTGACTTGCCACAAGTAGACCCTAAGATCCCATCACAATCAGATTCTTTTGGCGACAGATTTCACTATTAAAAGTGAACTGAATGTTGTAGGTTCAAAGTAGCAATAGTTGCTTTAAAAATGAAACAGGATTCACCGTTGAGCTATAGTTAGTAACGATCTTGTCCATACAACCAGAATCGACCTAGGAACCAAACTGCCGAACTCTGGTACCAGCTTTTGTGTACACCTTATCGTATGTTCTTGTCGAGTACCAAACATTTGTCCACGATAAGATGTTGATCAGACAGTCGTTTATCTGAGGGACAGTTGGAAGGAATCACATTGCATTTGGCAGGAAGCGCCCAAGTCACGGAAAATGAACGCACCTTTCACACCATATGCCGGGTAGCTATGGACAGCGATCGATTGCAGGGGCCATCGGAATTAGACCATGCAACACAGAGCTCCAAGTTTGAGGGAAACCTGTGCGAATACTGAGTTTCCAGTGGCTTAGTTTGAGTGTGACGTGGCCCATTGATGTGTACACCCTTCGTCGTCCTTTTGAAGTCGTACCGTGACTGTACCTAGGGATGTGAGCCAATTCTGTCTTGGCTCGCAAACAGCTGTGATGTACTGATCAAGATAAGCAACCTCAGAGAACAAGCTTTGCCCGTCACCTTCGTGATGACAACACCAGAAGGGAACACTGGTGTTTCACTGCCTTATTATGATGACATCGACGAGCACCTTTGGTTGCATCAAAATCGTGTGGTCAATGGCTAGCAGTAGCAGACTGATGTGAAACAACCAACTTTACGTATAAAAGTAACGTTCTCCCACATTAAATATTAACAGGACTGAAAAAACCGTTAGTCCAGAGTAGATGGACGCTGCGTAGGAAGCACATCTGACCGTGCTTCTGAAACAACCAATAAATGAGGAGACGGTGTGGAATGTGACGTGAAGGCAAATTCCCTGTTGCTACTCGGAAGGTGAGGATTCATTCTTCAAGAGTTACGGTGGAATCGACCAAAAATTGTCATTCTACGGGAGACTGTTGATACAGCAAAATGGATATAACCAGCCAAATGATGTGAACTTACTTTCAGCTGAGCAGCAGCAAGCTTCTCGGACCGACTTAGTTCCGACATTTATCAAGTAGGTCGTACATCAACCAGAAATAAACAGGAAGCTTTCCAACAAGCGGAGGAAAGTTGGTGTGAAGACGGGCTGGAGTAGATAGGAACAGAACGCGTGAAAGAATACATAGAAGTCGCAAGTTAAGTAGCCATGCCAAATGTTTTTAGCTCGAAAATCATTGACCTTGCAGTGAATTTAAACAGGCGGGATTGGAATAATGTCAGGATATAAATATAAATAATAAATCGTTCAGCTGTGACACCCCTCCGGTGCCTAGCTGCCATGCCACCCGAAGGTTGCACGAGGGCTGGGGCACTGTCAGGTTGCCCAAGCCTAGACAGGAGAAGTCGAGAGGCAGAGGTCGGATTCGAACCACGGACCTTCTGGTCAGTAAATTCGCGCTCTTACCACTTATACCATCTCGTCCCTTAATGTCGGGATGACTCATGTTCAACGGTGTGATTACCAATGGTCTAAGAATGCCAATAGAACTCGAACCATTCAGTACTGAGTCCTGCTCCACACATCACATCCATGCCGCATCAACAGCTGCCGTAACTCCTGATCTATCTTAAATAAACAAACGCATTTCTCCTGGTCGACAGTACACTGCCCTTGACGTGCATCATCATCATCATCATCATCAATGACAGCAACATCAGTGTTGGCACTGATGCTTCACTGCCGTATTTTGTACGAGGACTGGGATACTGCCAGGGCGCCCACACCTAGACAGGAGGACGATTAGGGTCCTCAACCAAAGCCTTTGGCTCAAAAGCCTAACCGCAAGGCAGCGGTGTTTGGCGGGGAAATGCAAATGCATTACCATTTCTACGGAACAAGTCGCCATACATGTTCCAACCCCCAACCTGGAGGGCCAGGAGACTGTGTTTGTCAGACCTCTAACCATTGACCAACCTGGTATGAGAGACTCTGTGAGTGTCGCGCGGACACCCCCCAGTATAGCTCAATGGGTCGCCGAGGTACACAAACCGCCATACCACGATAAGGTCGTCTCTTCGTGACGTGCTGCGCGGATAGAGAAGTTTGATGGGTCCTGAAAGCTGAAGAGATGGAGAAACCGATAAACTCTGGGAGCATGCGTAAGTTGCTACCGCTGATACGCTAAACAAGCCCAAATAAGCCTCCAGTGAGCGCAAGAACCACTGACAAAAGCCCGCTTATCAGTGAAAAGAGAAGAGTGTCTAGAACGTTGGGTTGAACACTACCAAGACCAATTCAACTGTCCACTTGCAATTGCTCAGTCGGACACCCAACTGTTGTATTCCGCAGACAGGGTGCGACCCAACATGGTATAGCAAAAGGCATGGTAGCTCAAGACAGCCTTTTTTGGCATTCAAACGAATCGAGGGATGCTCCCGTTCGCTCAGTAACCGGCTCGCCACACATCCATCCAGTCGATGTGATGTTCGACCATTTAGAGCAGGTCGCCTCCGGACATTAAATGGCAAATCAGCCCTGGACATGGACCCCTGAAGTTGGAGCAACCCAGGCCTGCGCAAATAAGTGAATAACTTTTATCCCCCAAGCGTCACCGAGCCGCTTGTCCTGAAGAACTCCGGCCTGCACTGTTCTAAGATGGAGATGCTAGCATATTTGCCTCTAAATGGGAGATATACCATCCCAGCTAACCGGGGTGAGTCGATAGTGGTGCCCATCTTCAAAAAGGGTGCTCGCAGTGTGGAAACCAGGGGAAAATTACTTGAAACATTTTCGTCGCTTAATTCACGGCGTCTTAGGAAGGCGCGTGGAGAAATGGTCCGAGAATAACAAACAGGATTCCAACCGAGAAGAGGGTGCGTGGACCACACCTCCACATTCTATCGGGTGTTGCAGCAACGATATGCGCATAGGCGCCACGCAATTTTCGAGTTCCTTGACCTCAAGGGTGCGTTCGGTTTTGCCGACCAGATAGCGCTTTTCATTATAGTATGGCGCGGAAGTCCGTTAACAGCATAAGCTGTGGGCGTATCAGTGTACGGAAAGCTCTCTAAAAGCTCTCCAACAGGCAATTGTGTTCACTCTCTCCATTTTTTGCCCAATTTCTTTGTTGGTGATATAATGAAACGAACACTGAAAGGTGTCCAGAACACTTGCGCACATATATGCCGAAGCGAGAATCTTTTCGACATGAAAGAGACAAGCGACTCTAAGCTCACTTGTAAACAGCAGGAAGCGTAAGCGTTATAAAAGTTGACCAAGATCATCTAGTCCTTCAGCATGTCCCACGTCCACAAATAGCAAAATCATGCCGCAGGCCGGACGGACGCCGACCATGCCTCTGAGAATTCAAGAAATGACAATGGAGGTTGTGGAACGTCATACGTAGCTCGAGGGTCAGATTAGATCTGACGGTAATGTGACAGACCAAGCGAACTCACGAATCTCGAGAATCAGGATTGCGTTCAACTTGCACTAAGGAGCATCTCACTGGGTCTTAAAGGACATGTGTACCAGACTACAAAGAGAGCTGTTTTTGTATACGGCTCAGAGACTTGGCAACTTCAGTGGGAGAATTCGAAAAGTCTTCAGGTTTCTGACCACCAATATCTCAGAAGTGCAGCTAAAGCCGGCTGGAACCAATGAATCCGCAATGGGGTGACCAGGAGATGGGTTTCGGTGAAGCCGGTGGTACTTCACTAAAAGAGCACATCCAGCAATGCAGGCTAAGGTAGCCAAGTCATGTGTTACGCAAGCCAAATTCCCACCTTTCGAGAGGAGTGCTGTTTTTCGCGACTAGATCGAAGTGGAACAAACCTAGATGTGGAGGGAAATCGACACGGCAGCAGGGAATGAAGGATGTTACGCGATGTTGGTGTCATTCGCCTTCCAGAATGGGGTCAACGTGTCCCTCCTGTGCTTGGTTGGAAACACTGGATGATATGGCGGTTAACTGATGTTAAGGGCGTTCAAGCTATCAGTTTCCATTTAAATTTTTATTGAGTGTCGGATATGAAGGCAGTCCAGCTTCCTAGTTCAAGTGACACCTCACGCTGGGCTTCCGTTTTTTGAGGGCCCGCAGGTGTAGATGTTCCATCCAGTTCTGCCGATTAGCCCAAATGCCAGCACCAGGTTTGTGTCTGATGCCACCCAATCTTGCAATAGCGCTTTCAACTTTACGAGTACAAAGTGCATGCCAAAATGTACAGCATGGTCATCTAGGTTATTCGAAATGGTTTTCATTTTTAAGGGATCTAAAGCAACGGGAACAATATCATCGACGTCACCGAAGAGCATGAGAGTATTTCCATTCAAAGGTGCAGCTGACCGAAAGTCAGGTTGAAGAAGGTTCAAACATACTGTCAACCAAGAATTTCAAAAGAAATCGCGACAGAGGAGACCGTTGCCGGACAACACTGGATGAAAGATGAACACAAGACCCCCATTTCAGTTGGGCATCTCAAGCCGGTAGGGACGAGCTCAAATGTTCCACACTTCACTCTTCAGGTATCTACTGGTCCTGACACAAAAGCGCGTGGTATCTCCAGTGTGGGAATTGCACTCAGTCCTAAGGTTCAGAGTACCTAAGGGACTGGACCCCAATAAAAAGTTGTCTCTACGCCGTGCGGTTGTCCGGTTGATGTGGTGTTTATTTCTCGAATGAACATACACGCCGACTGACTGCAGTTCCGAGGCTGAGAAGGACGAGTTTTATCAAGTGATTCGGTCAGTAAGATAGACGGATATAGTAATCCTGGCGGGT
>NW_008751948.1:502852-508419 GCF_000715545.1 Opisthorchis viverrini
CGGAGTGTGAAGATCAACGCAACGCAGCCTCTACCCGGTCGAAATCCCGCTTGATTCTCACGAGTCAAGACTTCGCGTGCCGCCATAAGACGACGAAGAATACGCGAGAAGANCCCTGGCGGGTTATATCAATGCCGAAATTGGACAACTATGAAAAAACGGACGACTAAGCCCGGGAGAAGCAAAATTAGGTGGCAGATTTGGAGTCGATGCTAAGGGTACGGAAAATGAGGCGACTGCTTCCACTGCATGTTGATCATCGTCTGTTTATAGCCAGTACGAACTTCCAAAATAAACGCTCACATCAAGTTGCCTGGAGGTCAACAATAGAAAAGCAGTCATGAACTTGATTGGAAAATGTGGCTATCGGTTACCCATAGAGTGACTTAATTAAGGATTGTTGTTCCTTCTTGGGTACACAACTTGACTCCGGCTGCCCGATTATCACTTCACTTTCCGTGAGTATTACACGCACCAAAGCAAAGCAGTCCCATTCATTAACTTCGACAGGTTTCACCAGCTCGGGTGCATCGAGCAGACCTAGCTAGAAAGCTACTGGAAACCCACAGTCATGCGGATGACGAACACTGCTTGCAGGTTGAATGGACACGAGTGAAAGAAGCTGTGCTCTCAGCTTTTAGAAAGGTTTGTCCAAACCATCCGTCTCGACTAGATGAACGGTCGATCTCATTGCTGCCAGAAATGCCATACCAGCAACCAGCGACAACGGAGGTGCACGCAAGTCACTCAAACACCAAATAATTGGGAGCCTGAAGGACGAAAAAACGCTGGTAGATTTTGAAGGCTCAGGAGATGATGAAGGCTTTCGCTGCACGCAAATACCGCACCAAATTCCAGCTGATTCGACCAACCAGTCAAAAGAAGACAAGCAAAACGATATGCGAAAAAGACGGCAGTAATTCGCTCATGAAATCGTCTTGAGCGAAGGGCTGAACTCCTCAAAGAACCGTTCAGCTGGTCCTCACCAACCCAATCGATGGAAGAACCCAACGGGACTGAATGGAATATCTATACCAAACAAACATCAATAACAGAAATCCAGTGTGAGACATCAGTTCTCCAAAGCGACAAGGCACCTGGTGCGGATAGCCTGCACAACGCACTCATCAGAGAAGGTGGTTAGGTCCAGGTGAACAGTCTGATGACCGTATTTCAGAAGCTTTGGAACGAAAACCAAACACTAGTCGAATGGAGGTCCTCGATCTTCATCCCAGTTTTCAAAGAGACTGATTCATCAGGCTGGTATTCATCGCATCTATAGTACCTTCTGACATTATTCAACGCAGCTTCATTGACTATCTGGAGAAACAGATAGGTGAAAATCAAGCTCGATTTCGCTCTGGTCGAGAATGCACCCAATATATCTTTATCTAGAATCATCAGCATCATCATTTTCAGCTGTGAGAACCGCGTACTTGCCATACATTGTTGAAGGCTTTCACAGTTTCATTCACCGATGATTTGGGAAGGTGCGGTAGGTAGCTGCACATTGGGAGCGGAAGCTGGTAAATTGGTGCGTAAAATAAAACGCGGTCAGTGGATTTTTAAGTAAGGGGATTGGGTAGGGAGCTATGCATTGAAGGCAATAGCTTGGATGCACGAGCGTCATTCAGGGTGGGACTGAGCCATGTCTGACGATGTCTCTAACCCTTACGTGACCATCTCGAGGTCCCCATCCAGGAAGACGGCAATGACCAGCGCAGCCGAGTTTGCTCGTAATGGCTTTCATACTTCGCTGCCAAGTTAGTGCTGGCTCGTTTCCACTCTTCGCGTGCATCTACAAAAGAACCCTTCGAAAAAGTCGGTCGACTGGCATATGAAGCACGTGCCCAAGCCAGCGCAACCTATGGAATCTGAACATTTCATCCATGGCAGTTAAGTTATTTCTTCCGAATACCATTCGATGTATTTCAGCATTGCCGATCTAGTGTTACCACCAGATTCGGGCAGTGCTCCGAAGACATCGATGGTCAAAAACTGAAAGTCTGTTGACGCCCTCAGCGCGCAGCGGCCAGGTTTCTCGAGCGTATAGCAATATGGATCACACCGAAGCATTGTAAACTCGACCCTTGAGAATTAAGCTGATGTCAGGCCTACGTCACCGGTGACGCAGGTCCACAAAAGCTGCCCTGGCCTTCCTAATCCGGATAAACACATTATCTATCGCGAGACAACCGGGACTGATATAGCTGCCCAGGTAAACAAACTTGTCTACTACCCCAATCGGCTCATCCGCAAGAATGAGGAAAGGATTCGAGCCCATCCAGTCTTGCAGTAGCACTTTACACTTTGCAGGTGTGAAGTGCATGCCGAACGGTGAGGCGAAATTGTTTTCATTAGTTAATATTGTTTGCATAACTACAGCATAATATCCAAGAAGAGCTATGTAGTCTGCGTACTCGATATCTGTGAGTAGACGCCCCAGGAGCAATTCGAACTCACAGGCATTAGAGGCTGGTAGTGGGTCTTTCATAATCGTATCAATGACAAAGTTGAAAAGGAGAGGTGAAATATGACAGCCCTGTCTGCCACCACTTTATGTGGTGAACTCAGGTGAGAGCTTCCCGTAGACCTTCACATGGCCGCGGGAGTTAGCGTACAGCGCCTTAAGGCAGGTCAAGAATTTATGGGGGACACCTTTGCTTCGCAGACACTGCCAAAGTGTCTGACGGTCCACACAGTCAAAGGCAGCTTTCAGATCAAGAAATACAATAATTGTTTGTTGCTGGAAGCAGTGTTTCTGTTCACACAGCTGTTTTCACACAGCGTCCGCGTGCCCTTTTTTTGAAGATAGGAATAACTGTCGGCATGCCCCACTCTGCAGGCATCTTCTCTGCGTTCCAAATAGCACCAACAGGCTTTGTCAGATGGGTCACCAGGGGTTCTCCGCCTTCTTTCAACAGGGTTGGATACAAACCATCCGGTCGTGTTGCCCACGTTTCAGCACCCATATTTCGTACCTTATTTTTTCTTCCGATGGGCAATTAAGGTTTGCATTCCAGCCGCGCTTTCTCCATAGGCTGCCAGCTAAGCTGTTGTTCGAAGTGTTCGGCCCATTCTTCCAGTCGATGCTTTTACTGATAAATTATTGAGCTATCTTTTTCACCTATCATCCCACTGACCGCTGCTTTCCGGGGCAAGTCGATCGTATCAGTTGGTATAGGACATGGCTGTTCCCTGTAGCAAAAGCCTTCTCCAGCTCCCAAGCTTCCGATGTCCACCGGATCTCTCAGTCTTTCCTTAGACTCTTCACTTTTGAACGGTTTGCGTGCCATGTCGTACTCGTTGCCTGTTGGGATGGGTTTCAGTGCATCAATCATGGATAGCGACCTCAACGAAATCTAGTGGCCTTGTAATCGAACCGTAGAAGGCGGACAAACAGCACTGAACGCCGCTAACATAGCTCCTGTAACATTTTGTCACGCTTATTCGAAGATGACAACGACGTCGTCGATAAGGTCTACTTGAACACTGGGGGTTTGAAGATCTTCTTGTGTTCGTCTCATTATAACACAAATCACGAAATTCAATAAGAATGGGGAGAGTAGGAACCCCAGACGGACATCGCTGTGCAAGGAAACTCTTGAAGAGCTTCTTGTATACCCTTACACTTCCGGAAGTCTGAGAATACAACGAACGTATTACGTTCACAAACTTCCGGGAATTCCTTGATGGGCAAGTGTCAAGGAGAACAGACCAGTCAACCGAGTCGCATTAGCCTTGGAAATACAGAAATACTAAAATTGTTGGTCGTTTGTACGTATGCCATTGGTCTAGCACCTGAAGGAGTGCGAAGATTTGGTCAATACAACCCCTACCAGGCCGGAATCCCACTTGTTGCTCTCGAGTCAGTCGGATCAGTCTATCAACCTTCGGACTCCTGCTCGATTGCGCACCAAATGAACTCGTTAACCCTTGCAAGGTCTGCAAATATGAGATTCGCAGCTTGCAAGTGCGAAACTAATGTCGTGTCACTTGCAGTTTGAGTAGCTTGTGAGGGATTGGAGTAACCACCAAGCTGTCAGCCATTCGCAATCGCGCGTTGTTCATCGTCGAACTGCCGCGGAAACTCTGTCAAATGTTTGTTTGCATCAATGTTCCACTGTAAGATACGGTTTCTGTTAGTTTGGCCGTTGTATATGTAAGTAGTGGTGATATAAAGCCTTGCTTACTAGGCCTCGACTCATGAGTTTTGTCTCTATTTTCCATCCACAGAAATTGTCGTGAACACCTACCTCCGAAGAATCAACGTCCCCTGGCGCTTCCATAGCGTGCATACTATATCTACGCATCGGTTGTTCTACGGCGTTTGTTGACACCTACTCCTGTATTCCTCCACCAATTGGGATCTCCTTTACTTAACATTAGCTCCAGGGTTACACAATGAGCTGATGAGTGTCGCCCCTCAACAGTCTTTATCCTGCATCTCCAACATCAGAAGGTTAAGCCCATCAACTGGTTGCATTGGATTACAACAAGAACCCTCAACCAAATTCAATATATTTAGCGTCTGGTTCTTTTCCACCTGAAAATCCGACGACAGCCAATACCTGTATGCACCATAACGCCTTTCTTGTGACACGTCCATTGTGGTTCCAGATGCATAACCACCGACGCCGTTAAATCCCAGACAAATGGAAGTGGTGCGTTCTAATTTATTTCCCCTTCTTTCACCCAAAACACCAAACCCAAACTGAAATCAACAAACGTAACCACCGACTTGATTTCATGAGCAGCCGACCGAACAGAGGCGTCCGACTCACCGTGGACTGAACACGGACCCCATGGCCACTGTTTTCGTTGGCAAGCAGATTGTCTACCATGCTGCAGATCAAGGACGTAAAAGTCGCGTCGTCGAAAAAGCTCATTTGAGAGTGGAAAATTGACGGTGATCCGGTACTTGTGTAAGAGAGGTATATCAATAGTCTTGGAATAATCCAGTACTTTCGAGCCAACCGGTAGAGTTAGCTTCTACTGTAAATCCGACGACTAACTGGAGGCGCAAGATGTGACACGGAGTCAACAGTGGTAGCAAACGAATGGACAGACACCCTCTGTGGCACTCAGCGTTCGGATTGGTTGAGAGGCTTGGTGTATGCGACCTTCATTCATTTAGCCAGTAGTCTCAGCCGGCTAATAGGTAACCAGCTTCAAGGTTATCTTGTGGATCCAGTAGACCACAAAAAACTAGATGGCCCGCTCAAAACAAACGGTAGGCGGTCGATATTGGTGCAGACGCCGGCGGCTAGACGCACACCCAAAATTTCTCTGAAACCGTGGTTCGAAGGATTCATGGATTGATACACAGGATCGAGGCTTTGCCCAAGTTTCCCGGGTCGGTTTTGTTCTTGTTGGTCAGTGGCTGTGGTTCACCTGAAAGGCACAAGTGAAAAAAGCGTGTAGCACTGCTCTATATGTTCTCAGCGCGCGGCAGTATGATCCCCAGCGCGAGGATTCGCATAAATAAATGTCTAATAGTGCTTTAAATTGGGTTCGAGAAGGAGCGGGTACAACCGTCGGACGAAGGTCATTCCACGAAGCTAACA
>NW_008751948.1:515574-538002 GCF_000715545.1 Opisthorchis viverrini
TTCAAAGCGACTTGAAATGCACTGAATGGGAAAAAACTTTGATGAGCTAAATTCTCCACAAAACCATCCTCCGCATTCACGTGCTCAGCCATATCGGCCATTTAAAATATGATTATCGCGGGCCTTGAATATCGTGGGGATTGAGTAGATTTAAACAACTTTCAGCAAAACTGCGGCCGTCTGGGAAGATCTCATAGGCCCGAAAAATTACCATCAAATTTTAAAACTTTATGTTAAAATGTTCCTCCTTCGGACAACGGTTTCAGAGAAATTTTATGTGTGTGTCTAGCCGCCGGTTTTGCAAACGTACCGGTTGGGACGTTCGCCGCTAGGGGTCCGGCGATTCATTGGTGTGAGGTGACCGCCCGGGTTTCCGAGGCAGATCGGGCCAGCGACTGTTAAGTGCGCGTTTTGTGGAGCTCGACCGCAGTGCTCTGCGGGAGAATTTGGTTTAACCGCCTTCTCAAAATTGCGCAGCGCCAAAAGTGTCACTAACTAAGATGAGCGGCAGTTGTATCGTGCGACTTCAAGCTAGGCATTGGCAGGAAGAAATTTACTGAGAAGAATGCAAATTGCTACTTCGCGCTAGTTTTTATTCACAAGTGACAAACAGAGATCGATGCTGATGTAGCGTAGATAAAGGGCATGTTGTGATTAGGTAGACACAGACGCCTGTAATACAATGGGTAGAAATGTGGCTTCGTTACGCGCTTTCTGAAGTTCAATGACAAAGGACAACCAACAAATTATTAGCGACCCAGTGAACTCGTCTCATTGGTAAGATGGAGATTTTCGAGCCCAGAGCGAACACTTTCATTAGGCATAATTGTTTCGTTTTGAGTTTTTGCTGCGTGGAATAACCTTACGCCAAACGGTTGCCCACGCTACATCTAGTACTAAGTTCAAAGAAATGTTAGACATCTTCTTATGCGAGTCATCGCCCTGAAAATTTAATTGTCCCGCGCTGGGTACTTAAAGAGTGGCTCCATATGCTTTTTTGCCCTTAAGGTGAACGGCAGTCACTGAACGACAAGAACAAAATCGACCCGATGAACTTGGAAGGAAGTCACACTCCTGTTGTCCATCGGTGAATCCGTGAAGTTATATGGCTGTTTAAACGTTTTAACATGGCTGTAGCCTCTCCGGAATCCCGCATGAACTATCTATTCTATATAGAATGCGTCATATTCCTTCGGATAACGTGGAAGTAATTAACGTTTGCTCTTTTCTCGACGGTGGACGGTGAAGTTTTCTCATTGTGGGGTGGAAAATATAATTTGGAAGACAGTTAAGTTTCTTTTGTATAAAAGAAACTAATCACATGGTTGCTGAAAACTCTTCGACCGGTTTCGCCCTTCTTGTGGTTCATCAGGTAGGCGCACTCCCCGAGTTTCCGTCAACATTACGTTCTGCTCGAACCCAAATCGTATTGTATCCGAGAAATACACTCAGTTGCTAATCAATTCCGTTTTCACGAAAGACCCAACTGAAGCTCTCGTTTATGATATTCTAAAACTGAATGTGCTGTACACTTTAAGCGAGCATCCTGTCGACGCAGGATTCGTCTGAAAAGAGTCCCTATCAGGTGGACAGTTTGCCTAGGATACTTTCCATCTAGCAAAACTAATGGGACCGTAATCATCTAGCGCTAAGCTAGTTTCAGATGAGTAGATAAACTTTTTTCCCAAGAACATTTGCAGAAATTACCCGCCAGCGGCCGCGCCACATCCTCCAGTGTCTTAAGATAAGTAACGTCCACTCCTGGAGCTTTGAACAAATTCCAAATGGCAATAGATCGCATATATCAGCCTTCATGAGTTCGACGCCTGTTTGTATAAATCCTCAGTATGTGTTTTAGGGTGGGAACGGCAAAGCGTAGAGCAAAATGGTACCTTAAGTAATCCTCCTCGGCTTGAACAGTCATGAGCAATCTAAGCCAAACGCAGCCAGTTTTTTTCGCTATAGCAAGGTCCTTATCACCTCCGGGGTAGATTCGCTTTTGGGAGCCGTAGCTAAGATTTAATATCATCCCTCCCCAATGAATCTGCGAACCTTGCCTCTGCCCCGGCTGTACATTTTCCAAGATGTCCTTCCAACGACGAAAACGGTAGTGTCTATCTTCCTAGCAAAAATTGTGGCCATGGATCAAAATGCCACTGTATTCCACTCTAGAGATTCTGTTCGACTCTGTAGCACATTACCTTTCTTGGAATAAAGGTTTTGTCCCTCCATTGCTACCTCGAGTACCATTTCAAGTTCTACCTAAGGCTGCGTTGTGTTTACCCTCTGTACATAGCAACATCCACTCCATTCTGGAGAAATTTTTCCAGACGAAGATTCACTAGAGGAAGTTCAAACAAAGCCCTCTGCTGTAAATATCCAGTAAAAGAACTTGCAAAATGGTAGCTATCGCCAAATGATGCTCTGATTAGTGCATGGTTCACAGGTCGAACTTCGTTGGTTGCAGCCGAACGTCGGCAATGAAGCACAGCTATAAGCTCCGTAGTTCTGATCACCCACCCATCTTGCCTGCATGTGGGCTGTCACCTGTTTTTCTGTCTTGACTCCGATGCCGCCCGTCTCTGAAAACATGTTTTTGTCTACTCCGCATTTTTGGTGCCTGCAAATCGACGGACCCAGGGATCTAACCTGGAACACTCGTCCAACCGCGGAGCATGTTATCCACTACGCCAACTCGACCTCCTCGGCAGTCATATTTCACCATTTTCTTCTCATTGTGTCCCGCCTGACTTCCTCTTCTTTTTAGTTCGAGGTTACTTAGGTGTGAGTTTTAATTAAATCTGTTACTCGTGCTGAGTTGTCGGGTGTATTTAGCCCCGTGTAGAACCCACGGGATACTTATTATCCAAGATGTTTTTCGTTTATTGTTATTTCGAAACTACCTTTGTACTCTAAGACCATGGATGCCGCACACATCAGGTGATTAGGTTTAAAGGAGGTTTGAAGGTGGTCCTAACATCATAGTGTACCACAACATTTCCTGTAGCAGGCAAGTGAATCGCTAGGTGACGCAAATGCCTGCTTATAGCGTGACTTTGTTTGAGTATCACGTTTTATGGCAGACAATACCAGCATTCGGATTTTGAACACAATCAGAATAAGGCAGTTTACCGAGGCGTGGAATTTCCTCACCAGCATACTTTCACGCGCCAATGAGACATGACTTTCAGCCAACCAAGAGCAGTTACCGAGGCATGCATGTCAGTAATACGTTTTAAAATCACATCAAGCAGATAAGACACAAATCTGCATCTGTTTATTTCTAAGTCAAGGATTTAGCGTGTTTGGTGAAAACCTCTCCAGAAAGAGCTATGCGTCGCAGCACCAACGGAAGCACCCAGAAAATTCAAGAATCGGTCGCCAACTTACCGGCAAACTGTGATCATAAACTGGCGCAGTTCTGATCCTGAACTCTCAAAAAGCCATAACAGCAAAACTCTACATCCGTGATGCATGACGCGAGACGTGTCTGGAATCTGGTGCCGGTTGTTACGGTTTAAAAATCCCGTATGTCGACCTCTCTGTATTCGGGTTATAGCACTTTGTCCAAACGATCGTCTATTGCTGCTTCACAATCCAGCTGCTAATCTCCCTCAGGCTGAGTAGTGTAGCAAAATTCCCATAGAGTTAAAAAACGTGTGAACTCTGCTCCTTTAGGGTGAAAATATACGCTGATCGGGAAGATCGCTAAAAGTCTTGAACAAAAACACCAGCCAAGAGGCTACGACTGCGGGGCCGGAATATCACAACAACTTTGAGGTGGCAAGAATAATACAAAACCTGAGACCATTCAGAGAGTGAACAAAATGAGGAATATTCAATTATGGTCCCGCGATACTATTTAAAAGATGTACACTAGTGAGGAAACGTGCAAGATGTATCTGGTCTGGTGTTCAGGCTTCACCTTTCAGCTGCTGGAAGATAATTATTACTGCGGAAATTGTAGAAACGCTTTACGGTGTTCACTTCTTATAATAGCAATGATTATTCTCAAGCTGTCACATTTGTTCGGTGTTTGTAATGATCTTCTCTGTCCCTAAAAAGTGAACCAGTCAGCAAAATGTTTGGGACCAGCATTCAAGTTAGCATCAGATCCTCGTGTTGAGCAGCCGATGGCACTGAAAACATGAAGGTGGATGATGTCGGCGAAATGTACCCGTACCTTAATAAAAATAATGATAATGTCTACTCTCGGCTGATGAGAGCATACCGTCAGGAGTGATCATAATGTTAGTCAGAGGAAAAGCAAGATTGGTGGGGCTTACGTGTAAAGAAGAATGTGCGGGAAAAAAACAGTCCGACAAGTAGTGGGCACTATTCAATGTGAATGAGTTACGACTAATCCGGCATTGCCTGAATACAGAAGACATCGAACGCGGATAAACACAGTACGGTCCCCAGTCCCCGAAGCACTACTATCAGTTGGAAGCGGGATCGCACCGTTGATGTCTGAGGGTGAGGGAGAAACAAAACAATAGAGGGTAAAGCGAAAAGCACTCTACCTGACACAGGATAAAAAACAAATTGTGGAAAATGATGGACTAGAAGAACGGACGTGGTGAAGCAGCAGAGTTGCTGTGCCCGGCCAGTCGATTTGAACTAAAACCAAAAATCCCTGCTGAGGCTTCGTGGCATTGTACTGTTGGTCCCATGGCCATGATAACAAAAAGCAAAAGTGAGGATCATGGAGTGGAAGGATTAGCAATACGGATAAATTATGGCATCAGTCTCGGAGTCATGACAGAATAAGAGATTAATGGGCTCAATGGTGTTTCTGTTGGAGCGGAGTCGGATGCAAAATATTCTTGTTATAATAGGTTGATGCGAAACACTGGGGAAAAATGTAACCTTCTGCACAAAAATTGTGAATTGGTCGGGGCGCAAACTGAAAGTTACTGAAATGGTTGGATCAAATTCAAAGCCTCAGCAGTGTTGAATGAACCCGTTCCGACGGCGGCTTGCTTTAGATAAGCGAGTAGGCGATGGGTCACAGTCAATATTAGGAATGTAAAATTAGCAGATGTGCCACTGATTATATTGTTATATTTATATATTGTATGTTCGTACAGTACCATGATTGCACTGAAATAGTTCGGCTTCCGACAGCCCCGGTACGCACGCTACGTTTGAGGTGACCAGATGTTGATGTGTTATTCTGCGGACAGCGTGAATTTCAACAAGGTTAAGTGAAACCGCATAGGTAAAATACATCCAAAACACGACTGCGGTTAAATAAGCCAAGTAAACGAATCTCGATTAAAAACTTCGCTTTTTATGTTCAGGGTTGGGTCGTTTGCGAGAATGAGCCAATAGAGTGCCACCAAAAGAGATACTCGATGGTAGTGACATCCATCACGGAGTCGTTCTGACAGGGCTTGTTTTCCAAACCAACTAAAAAAGCCTTAGAAACCAAACGGAAACACGTTTGCATCAACTCACTTAACAACAAAGATTTACACGTCCGGACCGCAACGCAGCCGTGGAATCTCTTTCTTCAACTTGGGACTTTGAAGGCCTTTATAAATAATGCTTTTGTCCCTCAAGCCATACCCAGCTGCAGCCATTGGCGAACTCTTACTAGCTTTGTTCAAAGCCTGCGGTGAAATACTCAGTCGGTGATTGTCTAACCTATTTGCCCATACCTGAGATAGAAATCAATAAGACTAATCCAGGTGAGCTGACAGTACCTGCATTCAACACTGCTATCACAGATGGATAACCTTGACCTCCGTTGTAAGCCACATCCCTATCGCGTATTTTTATCGTCTAACTAAGAAGCGCATAAACTTGAGGCAAAACTCCGACCAGGAGGCACCTGTGCAGACCATGCTTTCACACCGAATCAGATATTATGGCAACGACATCTATAAAGATGCGCTATAACCTTGTTGTTTCTTAGGCTCAATGGCGCTCTTGATTTTATCGGCAAGTTATCTCCTTTTAACATGTTTGGAAAAAGAGGCTAGATCCGGACTTTTGTGATTTTGTATACCGTTCATAATCGCATACTTTTGAGCGCGTGGGTGTTGGTAAGCATTGTTGCCTGACGAGAATGTAAACTTTCTGGTTGATGATGGGCGTATAAGCAAACGCTTGATGGTCTTGAAATGCCTGGTGTTCAGATCTTTTCAAGCAAGAACACCGATGGCCTGTGAAACGCAGATGACACTTTTGTTGTGTGTGAACGATTGCATTATGCGCAACCATCATGTGATTAGCCGACCAAGGTCATCCAGACCATCCGCAGGCAGTCTCACCGCACCCAGACTAATCATTCTACAAAGTATGCAGTCCTTACCAATTAATATGTTGACAAAAAAGTTACCGAACATCATAAGTTAAACAGGCTCCGACCGAATGTTTCACCGCGGACTTTGAACAGAATGAGTAGCAGTAAGCCAATAGCAGCAGCTCGGTATATCTTGAGGGACAAAAGTACTATTCATGAGGGCGTTCAAAGTCCCAAGTTGAACGATGTGATTCCATGGCTGCGTTGCGATCCGGAATCCGGCTGAGCATATACAAATGGTCGGTTAATTTGGTCTTAAAATTTTCAACCGAATGACCCGGGAACCATTCATTCTTTTGATAAGCGACTATTGGTTGGCTTACTGTGGGGATTTTGGGGCTTTTTGTGTGAAAAAAACTCTGAACGTTTTAGCGTGACAAATTTTCTGCCCCTGATTGTCGATGGGCTACTGTGTTTGTCGGACCTTTCTGCGTAAAGTGTTTGTTGTAGATCAGCTGGCCACTGACGAGCCATCACACCTTGATGTGGTCCATCCTCTTCTTAAATAGTTTTTGGAAGAGCGCGAACGGGGAACTGAGATCCATTTCACCTGTCCCTTAATGTGCCGTCAGTCCTGAAAACAGGTCCTAGACACTCGGTAGTTCTAGGAATTTGTCCACACTCTCCTGTCTGGAGCTCCTGCCACCCCCGAGATCTGAAAAACATTGCGCGCGATGACAAGTGCAACGCATACAACCTGTTAGGTTGATCACATAGCTCGTTAATGTTTTAACCGGTGTTCGAGTGCAACCGATTCAGGGGCTGCCAGTAAAAACGGATCGCCACTCACTGTGGAAATGTTTATTGGCAAATACAAAATAGCGGTCAGAAGCCACTAGACACAAAAAGTAAATCGCCTCTGCGCAAAGTCTGTAGAAAGTAAAGGTTGTAATATGTCCCTGTGAACATTCACGGCCTGTGATTACATCCAAAGAGATCCCCAACCAGACCAAAACAATATCATCTGTCGGATTACACAGTGCGTCGTAATAATGCTTATACAGAGAACGAATGCGACAGACTTCACCACACATGTTTTGGTTTGCGGCTTTATTTTTGAGTATCCACTAAGTCCATAATCTGATGGGTCATATCTGAGGCTGTAGGCTGGTATTTTCACCGGATCAGTGAATTATGATTTCTCCAACGAGTACCCTATATAAACGTTAAATCTTGTGGCTGATATGCTGGCGAGCATCATGTCTCACAGTCCAGCTCAAAACTTGTGACTTGAGTATGGAATTCACTTTTGCGCTTATTTTGCTTAGGGAGCTGTCCTCGTGGCGTTTGCCTCACCCAATATGTCACTGTCGTGGAGTCCCCGATGTTCAATTGAGACTGCGTTCTGAAACCGTGGCCGATGGCATCTGTCTGCTTTTCGTGTCCATAACCACTACAGGGTCGGTCACAGGCTAAGGGTCAGCTGATATATCACCGGGCTGCGCCTCTTTCGCGCCTTCCTTCTAGGACCGCTGTGACCCAGTTTTCGATCATCTAGAAGGCGATCCTCATATATTAGCCTAACCACTAGGGTTTTTCAAATAACCGCAGCACGCTTTGAGGCCCGTCTGTGGCAGCTCGAGAAGAATGTGCGACGAAAATATAAAAATCGCTTTCCTCACTTTCTGCGTGGCCTTTCTGCCTTAATCGATTACCATTCAGACTTCGTTGCGAGAGCACCAGCTAGCGAGTGTGACAGTTTTTTGACATGATCGTCATGAAGAACGAACCCCAGATAATCATCCCGGACCCCACATGCGCCTATACACTATATAAGCCGCGGTGTTATCGGATTTTGCACCAGTGTTTGAAGCAATAGGACCTTGAATGAAGTGCACTGGGTAGGCAAGAAAGTTCGTCATCGAGCCTTGTTCCAGAGCTTCAGAGAGAAGTACCAAGTTTTCACACTGGTGGTCTTTTTGGCTTAGAAGCGGACAGTTATTTTCGTTATTGACAGCTGCCTCGCTAGTTGTAGGTCACGGGTAGCTGTTGAGGACGGCAACGAGTAATGCCCTGGCTTGTGATTAGGAGTAAGTGGGTACGCCGCGGGAATGTGGTGGACCAGGAACGTAGGACCTTTCGGCTTTGTCTCCACTAGTCAGGTTGTTGCTCACCCTCTTGAAACCGTAACTGCCCTAGCCAGTCTAAATGCCGCTCACCAAGTTCAGTTTCGCACGTTTCTGTGATATACTGCTTACAGTATTTTGTGTAATTGAGCGAACGTTTTAAGGTCACCGAACATCGCGGAAACACATGCGATTACCAGTTCATTAGACTGAGCACAAAATCGAAGCTTATGTTGTTATACAGCTTAATAGTTTTCTTCAAACGGTGGATAACATCTACGGAACATGCATAGTAAAGTCCTCCCAAATGGTTAGCTGGGTAATTTTGTATGGGTAAACTCCCCTGACGCAACAAATAGGGCGATTTCGTAAACCGAAATTCTGCACAGCAGTTTTTTGGGAAGTTTTCCTTGCGTGATGTATATTAATTAGCAGGTGGCGGTGTGATGTATTGACCTGTATGGATGTGCGCATGCTCCTCTCTGTATAATCCCCATTCTCAGATGTGCGCAAATAGTCAAAGGATGACGCAGTGATTTCATATATCTGCAAGTAAATCACCGAATTATGGTGGAAAATTCTCAAGTTGGAATGCGTGGCGTCACCTTGTCCATTTGCTCGTAAAGCGCAACGATACTTCCAGAAATGAAGGCCAATATTTGCTCTTTATCATGATAACTCTAATCATTTCCCCCTAAATTGGCTGCTTACCGTAAATGATGGGGCCGTGCATGTGTAACGCGCCTTACAGTAAGCTGATTGAATGTGCTTCATCGCCCCCGTGTCCAAATCGCCTACACAGTGCGAAGTTTGGCTTGGTTCTCTCCGCTATATAGTGCTTACCCTTATATCCGTGCTTTACGCTTCACCAGGCGCCAGCAGTTGTGCTTTTATACACGTTGTGCCCTCGTGACTATACCTGATGAGATGCCCACCATCGCTCCGGATTAAACATTGTCATCATCGTTGCTATCTACCGCAATATTACACACATTCCCTGGAGACATCAATTGCAAAACATGCTCCATCGCATGGTCATTAAAATCCTTTGGAACTTTCGATCCCTGATTAAGCTTACCACAAATGGTAGCCGCTTATGTTGCATTGATACGCGGAATATGCCTGCAGCACACCACCGTATTTTGCAAAAAGAATACGCAGCCGCACGCAAGAAAAAGACGGAGCAGTCAGGCTGCTTTCACCACAGTCAAATGCAGCCATAGACCCAGGTGTGACCGGGGCCTCTAGTATACCTTGCAGATAATTAGTATTTTCCGGGCTGCAAAGTTTATCACACGGCACAAATAATGTCACAGGCCAAGTTGATTCCACAGTTCTTCGGATAGTCGCTGATACTCGCAAGCAGATTAAAACAACCCAACAAACCCAAACCAACTTCCTTATGCTCGTAATCTGATTGGCGGGTGCTTGACCGCAAGTGCCGATCCATCTCTTGAAGTTTATGCAAATGCTGCGTGCTGAGGCCGGCTATAACGAAGCGACCGTCGCTGTAAATCACACACACCCGAAGTGTGCTTACCTGATCACAAATGTACCAGGTGAATATGCTGATAAAAATCGAAATGCAGACGACCGTGTATGTTAGTGTTTTACTGCGGCCATGCATGAATGTGAATGTACTTCGCCCTGAATTCTGCTCAAACTCGAACGCTGAGGAACGACCTCCTCGAGCCTAAATTTCAGTCGTTCCCCGCTTAGTTATGCTCGTAATCTGAACTCAAATTTCATTAAAAAGCAACATAAGTGAACCAAAAATTACTGTAGCATCTCCCTCGCTACACAATCCTATTCATCGTCCCTCGCTGCAGGCCGGCAAGATATTAAATGACAACTAGAGATTGCTCGATAACGTACCACATGGCGCATCACTTGACTTCAGGATCACAAGCAGCGTCGATGCATTGGTTGATAACCCCTCAGATTCCTTGGGCATCATTTCTCTAAGATCAGTAAGGCACGAATAATGATTGAAAAATGAATCATTGTAGCTTCAAAAGTAGCCTGGAACTACTCGTAGCCCAGTCTGGATCGGAAGCAAACAATCATGAGGAAGATTACTGTGACTCTATTTATTGAGGAACCGAAGGTTGTTCCAAAAGATCAAGCTAGAGATAATGTGGTGGCCTGAGAATCGCTCGGTGGAAATGCCGTATGCAGATTGGTGCACATTCTGACCAATCATGGTGCGCCCCTTCTTGGTCGACGCGATGTCCGGTTACCCTTGCAAACTCCCCACCTCCGACATCTCGACAGCGTCACCCTGGGCCAGAACGTAATCAGTGCAAGGGAATGATCGGCGATAACCATAGCCAGCAGGTCCTTAGCTAGGCGATTGACCTTAATGTGGGACAATTGCTCTCATGTATCCACAACTTAAGCAGTGATATGGGGATATATTGAAGTGTAAAATCAGTGTTGCCTTGCACCAAACTATGTATGTAGAACGTTTAGGCTCGGAGTGTTGCCTATCAACTGCAACTGTCCTCACTCCTCTGTCCAGCACGGAGCCAATATCTTGGGAATTGCATTAGGGCTCCCGAACGCGTTTAGGGACGAGGTTGGTCCGCAGAATGTGTGGTCCATCTTGTGGGGGTGAAAATGAGGTCTCTGGAGCTCCACTAAAAAAGGGAGGTGGTTGATAAGGAATTTAGTACCCAATTGAGGACTTCTACTACAATATCCTGACTTACGCATGTTCCAACTCGCCGGAAATGTGGCAGTCACACGGGCGTCAGCTCACCCTTTTCACTACATAGAGAGATTAATACCCCGTAAGATCATCAGTAATCTAGTGATGAATACTTGGGAGAAAACTACCGGCGGTACCATACTAACTCATTCATAGTGACCCTTCAGGTTTCGTCTCGATGCCGAATGAAATTATTCCGTGGGCTATTTTCGGGATGACGCACATGCCGGACTTTTTAGCGTTTTATTTGAAAGCTGTGTCAGACTTCTGGGCACCATATGTCTATGAGAGTTCTCTTTTATACCATCTGCTATAGGAAACTCAAACGGACTGATAGTGATGACTGTTTGAATGCCTTGTTGCGTTTGATATGCGAACCGACCCCCTTAATGTGCAGGTGGTCTTTCTGTTCTCTGGTGTCATCCCATGCAGGTTGACCCATCATCGGGAAAGCTAGATTCGCAACAATAAAACGGTTCTCTCCAGGTCGTGGTCGCATCGATCCTCACTTTGCGACAGGTTCTGGAACTGCGTCCCTATTCCTGACAATGAATAATGGTCGTTTCTCTCTATGTGAAAACTGTTTTTAGCTCCTTCGTCCGTCAGCAGCTGTGGACATATCTGGCGATAAAGATTGTCCCTTCTAAATTCTTGTCTCTTATAAAAGCTCTAAATGCTTCCTCTCGTGTCTACGGCAAATTCTCTTCTGAGTTCACCACATCTGGTGATGTGGGGCAAACAAGCTGTATATCGCTTTTTCTCTATAACACTGTATTCGGTCTTTGCCCGCTTCTAACACCTCGGGGACCAAATTACTCCCGAAGCGTCGCTCACATATTAAATGCACTGTCTATATCGCTCTTCCTGGACCAAAACTTTTGGGAATGCAAACCATTTCGAATAGCTCAACCAATTCTGCTTCACGATTCTGCAAGTGTTTTATACCTTAAAAGTGTAGTGCTAATTCAAAACTCGTTGGTATCAAAATCAAACTTCATGCTTTCAGGTGGACCGACCGATTTGATAGAAAAGCTTATCTGTCTGGGCAGCTACCTAAATCCCCGTGAGCTAGCAAAAAACGAAATCACTTCCTGAATGAGGAAGGTCAAGGCGGCATTCGCCAACTTCTGACATTTGCGGCTCAGCTGTCAATGGTGCAGTTGGCAGTGATGCTGTTCCATTTGTTCTGAACATGGCCGCTGCGTGCAGATCCCTGGAGACTGCCGTTTGACCATCGGTGCTTCCAACGACTTGGCGGGGTCTGATGGGAAGATGAGATCGACGATCTTGAAGCACATTAGGGGGTTTTCGGGGAAGTGCACCCTCCATCGATGGATTAGCTGATGACTCCACTGGTTACGCTGGCTGGGTCATGTATTTCGTTTTCCAAAGGATCGCTTGACTAATGGATTTTTTCGTCCAGCCATGTATCAAGTGGGGACTACCCAAAAGTGGCCAGTCGATGACTTGGCAACGAAGCATAGAGGCCCTGATCAGTTGCGTTTGTGAATTCCGCACAGGATGGGGACCCCTGTGACCAGACAAACCAATTCTCAATTATCGAAAGATATGACAGTGTTCCGCGGGCTGTGGTGGTCATAAATCAACTCTCTCGCCTATCCTGTCAAAGTTTTGTATTGTCTACTCCTCGCCATACCTGATAAACAAATATTTGGCGTTAACGAACTGACTTGGTCATCAGCTGCAACGTTTCACTCTCGCTTCATTATTACCATCCTCGGTAAACGAAGCTATAGCATCTGAAAGCACCGTACTTCAGTAGACAATCTGTATCTGAAAAACAACCAACAGAACTAGTGACTAATTTGCCGTCCGTGTGTTTGCCGTTCAATTCCTTCCTCCATTTTGCTGTGCTGGAGGGCTGGGCGGGCTATGTGCATTGACCATTGTGTGTCCTGTCCAAAAACCAAGTGTCCCGTAATAGTCCAGCAACAGGCCTATGTGGCTGTTTAAGTCTTTCGGCCACTCCTCTCACCACTGTATCATCCCTTTGATTGCTACATAACATTCTCCCTCGAATTATTTCACCTTTACTGACACGCCATCGCTTTTCTAAGGTCGGTAAGTCAAACGATTTCTCGAGTGCGAGCATCACTACTGTTCCATAGTCGATGAATTATGTTGAGGCGAATTTAATGTTGCAGCCGGTGACAACTGTGAACAGTGACAGCACCTTGACTAGACCAACGTCCATAGGGAAACACACAATGTCTTTTGTCGATAGCCCTGGACACTATTTATTTGCACCATGTGTGCAGCTCGACGTAAATGAGAAAAACCGACGAAATGCCCGCAATTCAGGGCCGTCCATCGCAAGAAACTCATGGACTCACGCGGATTATTCGGCTATCAGTTACATATGTAGAGCCTTATTTAAGGGTTGTCATTACTCCGATCATTATCATTTCGCTTTCCCTCAGCACTGCGCGTGCCGAAAGATGGCACCGCCGTTCACTAACTTGGACGAATTCCAGTAGCACAGCAGTATCGAGCTTGCCTGGCTAGAAAACTTAGGGATGAGATAGCTCATTGGTTAGAGCGCGAATGTACTGACGGAAGGTCCGTGGTTCGAACCCGAACTCTGCCTCTCGACTTCCCCTGTTTAGGCTTGGGCAACCTGGCAGTATCCCGTGCTTCTTTCTGGTGGCATGGCAATTAGGTACCGAAGGGGTGCTACAGCTGGACGATTTTTTTATTTTTACGCTAGAGAACTACTGGAAATTCAGTCATGCAATGACACAGATCTCTTAGAGGTTAAATGGAAGCGAGGTAAAGAAGTTGCGGTCTCAGCCTTTGGGATCTTCTCTCGAAGCCACCTGATTTGACTCAGTGGACACTGGATATCTTCGAGATCAAAACAGCGTAGTGGAATAGGACTACATCTTATTCCACTACGCGGTGTTCTGACTTTTGGAAAATTCCATATTACAGACCACCTATCACCCAATCTATGCAACACTATCATGGCCGAATTCGTCCCGGAACTCCGAAATTCTTTCATGCCACTCTGCCAGGTCACAGGTTGACCACCTCTCTGCTTCCACCACTGTGAATTGGGCGTGGAAAACAGCACTCTGTTCAGCCAAGGATGACCCGGTGTGCTCAATACAAGGCCTAATCATCGCAAATTCTCGTGCTCGACACATTCTTTGATGAAAGTTTGTGCTACACAATCAGACACTCATTTTATAATTGCCTCGTTTCGGATTCGCCGACACGAATTCTCATCATCTATGGTTCTAACACAGCGGTTGTCGATGACCTGAACACATCTCAGTCCCGCTGCCCGAAAATGCCACATCTTACAGCTTCTCTGAGGCTCACTTGTCTGTCTGACGTAGACTGGATTCGCCACATACGGACAGCGACGAACGACTTCTTCAGCTATGTGCTGACCGCAGGCATTTTTTATTGAGAACTACCGAAATAACGAAGTCGTCTGACCATATGGCGTCCTCCAACAGCGTGCCACCCACTGACCTAAGCTGTTCATGTCACCATCACTCACCGATGGCGTCGATCAATAACTGACCGCCGCCCGTTTTGGAACAGTTGTGCGCATTCTAACCATGCTCTCGTCCGGCGTCGCATCTTTCTTCGTTTTTCAGGACTTAAAAATCGTTAGGCAACTGAGACACTGGTAGATCCGAATGTTAGACGAATCTACCAGAATCGCCTGGACTACATTCCAACTGCTTCTCCATCGGACGGGAATTCGTGCTGGAACAAGATGGCTCCAGACATTGACCTGGAACTCCTACTGCCTGGGAGGTTTATGACTGCATATGTTTCCTTGAGCGTCATCGAGCTCCTGGTCCCGAATGACCTCCCACCTGCATTGTTCAAAGATGGGGACGCAGTCCTCAGTCAGCGATTGTCTCTTCTATTTGATTTCAGTTTGGAAAAGGCTTTGGAAAAGACTATTCCAGACAACCGGGGGAATCGGTGACAGTGCCCATTTTCAAAAAGTGCTTGTGGGAGTGCGGAAATCACCTTAAGATCAGCTTGATTCTGGTTGTAACAAGACTGTTGGCGTCACCTGTCCTTTGTCACCTTATGGTGGCTCGTGAATTACCGACTCGGAAGCAACACACATGATTGCGGCCTGGTAGGGGTTGCATTGACCAAATCTTCACATTTGGTCACTTGCTAGTACACGCCATATGCATAAACGGCCCACAATTCTAGTATTCCTGGATTTTTAAAGCGTGTTTGACTCCTTAACACGTGTGCGCATCAAAAAATGCCCCCGAAGTTCTTTGTATTCTCAGAGTTGAGGGCGTGTGAGAGTATACGGAAAGCCCTCCAAGAGCTTCCGTACACAAAATGGTGTCCGACAAGAATGCCCACTCTCTCCATTCCTGTTTCATTTCGCGATGGCCAAGCTAGTGAGACGAACACTGAAGGGCCTTCAAAACTCAGGAGTTCAGATATTTGTTGATGAAAAGCTCGTCGATCTGGAATGTGCCGACGACATCATTCTCGTCTTGAAGGAAAGGAGCAGATGTTCTTGGACAGATTGTCCAGAATCATCCGGTTTTTTGGCATACCCTTTGCACCCACAAAGTATAACGGTATACATAATATACAGTCACCGAAAGCGTTACTCACAATTTAAGGAGAGGTACACGAAGTTGTGGTTCGGTTTACCTATCCCTTAAGTTGTGTTAGTTCCTATTTTAATCGCATAGATGAGATTGACGCACTCTTATTTTCTGTTTTTCATTCAGCTCAGTCACTATGGGTAATACCCCAGCGCACCACAAGCGTCGCCTTTCAGGCGATGGTGAGTATAGGTTGTCTGGAACCACCCCAACGTATGTGAGCGTGACCATTCCACCCATGAAACGTCGGAACATGCACAGTATGACGGTAAGTTGGCTTGCGTCTTTTGGTTTTTTAGGATTGCTTGTTTGCAATTTCCGACTCATTTTAATCGTCCTAGGAAAGATCTCCACATACCACATGCACAATCCAGAATCCATGCAAAACAACGGGAATTAATTGTTTGAATTCAATTTAGTGCTGGCTGACTGTTCGGTAGTGGGTTCTGGTAGCCTCAACATCACCACATCTGCCATGGCAGTCTTAATCCATATGCTTATTTATTGCGTGACCGTCGGATGGACTATCCCAGTGTCCATTCTGTTTTGATTGTTCACTGTTCAACCCTTGGAACTAACTAATAGTGCTTCAATGGCGTGCTCTCTCTGCTACCATATGAAAGCCATTACCAGCAAACTCAGCTGCGCTGGCCATTGCCCTATCCTCGGGAAGAGACCTCGAGACGGGACACACCAATGTTTAGAGACCTTGTCAGACATGGCCCAGTCGTGCCCTCAATGGCGCTGGAGCAACCCAGCTTTTACCTTTAATGTGTGGCTCCCCCAATCGCCCGAATGCGAAGTTGACAATCCTTTATTTACGCATCAGTTATACTAGATATCGCCTCAATGCGCAGTTATCTACCGCACCTCCCCAAATCTTCGGTGAACGAAAATATGGCAGCCCTAACCGTTATACTATATGTACGTGGTTTTTGCGGCTGATGTTGGTGATGATGATATTACCATGTGATGCAGAATTCTTCCCGTACGTGGGAGGTGTACGGAGAAGTCGGTAACGTAAACCGTCTTCAGCAACTTTTATAACTGGTGAACAAACTTCCAGTTGCATACTTTAAGCAGTACCTGTCGAGGTTTATTATCTAGCTGTTGCTGATGCCCAATGGTGTTGCTTACAGTGCTCTTCCACCAACCGTAAGGGCCAGCTGAACTCGTTCCAGAAGAGCTTGATAAACAATCGGTAGCTTTTACCCGGGCAACGTTTCGCTTTTGACACAAAGGCTTCATCAGGTCAAGTAATCATGTCCCAAAGTTAGCCAGATTTCAAGTGTGGTTGCCCATCTATTACGTTTGATTAGTAGGGGGAATTTTCCAATTATTTTTTTTCGGGTTTGGTCCCTTGGTCTCCAGCAGACAACACTCTTCCTCGCTTATTGGTCTGTTTGGTAAACTCACCACGTCTCAATAGGTAGTAGGTGGTTCACTCTTCGATACTTACGTATTTGTGTGCCCTTGCAGTGTTGTCCTCGGATGACTTTCACTTCTGTCGTTTTGGTTTCGAGTAATTAAGCTAAACTCGTTCATATTAGAGAAGGTATGGTCGCAGTATGGAGGGACCAATGGCCTCACATGTGTGAGTACCATGCACGGCCACATTCGCATGTTGGAGAGGGATTCGTTACAGCGACGCTCTGTATGTAACTGAGAAACGCTTACTGGGTAATATGACAAGTCCACATATCGATCGTCGGCTTGTATCACATGGATCAGTACAACCTACTCGAGTAAAAACGAAAACTCAATGTAACAAGGCAATTACTTGGTAGCCGATTAACGTAGAATTGTGGTTCGGTACTTGGTCACACTTTCTACGTTCGATTCAGTCTTCAACCTGATTTACAGCTGTGTTACACGTTTCGAACTGCTGTCTTATCAAACAATCGATTGGGCTCAGTCGAGCCAGGAATAACCAGGTGACGTCGTGGTACAATTTTCCAGCAATGCAAGTGACTGCCCAAGCTAAGTCGAGGTTATCGTCATTATAGTGTCCCTCTTTTTGGCTGACCGTTTATTTTGAGGAATTTGATGGTACCTCTTGTTTGGTTCTTTCGGGTTTAGAATGCGAGGGAAACAAATTCCGTGCGGCTAAAATTGTCTCCCCGGTGCGGATTTCTCCTCACTGGGGACGGTGCGAGTACAAAACTGTTGTGCCCAAGAGAGGCTTCGTCCGCTGATGGGATTTTACAAAACACAACAAAAAATAACAGTAAATGGACCAATTGTGATGTAATTTGTGGTTGTATGGCCCTTTTCAATAGCCGTTGTTGCTCTAAGAAGACTATTCCATGTATTATGTCGGACTGAGGTCTTCATCAACTGAGAATTTCGTGATGGTACCTACCCTTTGAGAGGATTGTTCTACGACCACTGACCGTCGTTGAGCCATCAAGAAGTCAACGGGGGAAATGGTTGCAATTGTTAGTGGCGAATTGTTTTCTGTCGTCCACACCACTGTGTGCGTCAGACAAGTTGGTACTTTTGGGTCTGCGTACCGATTAATATATCGATCACGGAGGCAATTTCAGTAAGCATCTCGGAAGTAGCTGACGACCCATTTAGACTCATTGAAAAGTCTAGTGTGGGGCGAGTTGGAGGTGTACTTCTCGGTCCAACCAACTGTTGGCTCAGTCTGAACAATATGGACACTGGCAAATAACAAACTTCACCGAATTTTTATTGGTCTGCACTGATGACCTGACTATCAGCAGGCCATTTGTTTGACTATTCCCGGCCTGGAGAACAAACGGGCGTCGTATTGGGTTCAAATAAGGACGAAAGGCCTTAGGATCTGGTCCCCTCTTTCTTGCAGTTTCCAGGCGCGCATTTCCAGACAGTGTGGGTTAGCCGTCACCGTCGCCAAGTGCTCGAAAGTTATGCTAACAAAACTTGGCTCTAGTTTGTCAACACCACTGATTGGTAAACCGTGTGGTCATACCTACATACGCCCGAGAAGGCAGAGGTCGGGTTCGAACCACGAACCTTCAGGTCGGTAAATTTGCGCTCTAACCACTGAGCCGTTTCTCTTCCTTGCTTTTTGTTTTAATCCGTTCTACAACCATAGTTTTTTAACAGGGGTTTCTGATTATTGGTCCTTTCCTCTCCCATGAACTATTCACGTGGACAATAAAAACGGTATGAGTGTTGACCAGCTGACTCCTATTCGCCTAGTAGTGGGTCACACATAAATTCTTGAATGGTATAGGATAGATTAAAGCGTGGCTTGCAACGAAGCAGCCCCAGTCGCAACAGTTCTCACCATCCCATCTACTGTTGCGTGGAGACCGAATGTGAGGGTGTGATACATGAACTGACTTGCTACGTTCCTGTAGTTGTTGATGTTGTTTTCTGCTCCCAAATGTCCTGTCAAACCATTTTAGCTTTCCGAGACTACCAGCCTTCAAATCCAGGCACTTTCACCTCTCCATCGATAGACGAAGCCCTTAGCAAAAAGGCCTTCTTGCCCTTCGATTGTTACGGAATAACTAGCCTGTAATCCGCGAGCACAACTGTACGTGTTTTCCTACACCGATGGAGTTAGTTCCATTTGTCGCCACGAAGAGACTAGATCTTACCGTAGTGTGACGGTTTGCGCACCTCGGCGACCCATTGGGCTATACTGGAGGTCGTCCCCGTGACACTCACAGGGTCTCTCATGCCAGGTTGGTCAGTGGATAGAGGTCTGACAAACACAGTCTCCTGGTTTTTCAGGTTGGGAGTTGGAACATGTGGCGACTTGTTCCGTAGAAATAGTAATGCATTTGTCCTTCCCGCCAAACACCGCTGCCTTGCGGCTAGGTTTTCGAGCCAATGGCCCCTGACATTATCCCAGCCCATGTACGACCATGATATCTACGTCTGACAATAGACTCTTGCCACGTTGGCTACCGCGTGGTGCCATCAGCCGGGTCGCCTTACTCGCTGCATACAGCAGGGCCGGTAAGCGCAAACAGGCTACTGCTAACGCCTCACTTTTTTCTCTTTCATATACTTTTTCTTCCCCCTCTCCCCACCCTGGTAATGACTCCCGTTGTAGGCCCAGCAATTAGGACTGATGACTCCGTTCGTCTTGCATCGGTTTTGCGTGCTCGCCACATGGTGCCGACATCCTCAGGTATCTCCAAATCAGTATACTGCAGCGAAGTATCGGTGTTGAACACCGGTATCATGCTGTAGATGATATCTGAACAGATATCCGTATTTTGCATAACCCGAGGCAATCATATCGGACCAGATCAAACCGCTCAATATCGATCACTCGAACGGAATCCAAATTTTCCATGATCTGTTGTGGGATGATTGTGACTGAGTGAGAATTCCCGACCAGACAGTTTTGGCAACCAGCTGCTATTCTGGCGTTTCGCCCTCCTTTCCTCCTCGCCAAATTCCATTACAAGCAGACTGTCCGAAATGCATTTTGCAATCACAATTCCCTAAGCAACTGCGATGCCCCGTTGTCTGGTAATCACGGACACGTCTCATTTTATCTGATTCTGCGTCTGTCGTGATCTGTGATCACTTTATTCGGTGAAACAAACGTGCACTGCACTTCGCAGCAATGTTCAGTCTATCCGTAGAGGTCGGGCTAACAAACACACAAAAATTCAATGTTTGTCTATCTAGAGTTCCTCAAAACGGAACGCGTTTTAGTCACTAGTTTGTTTTTCATGGTTGCCTACCTAACTAATTTCTTCAATGTCCCAACAACAGGTCATGTTCAGTTCTGAACTGCATCTCCTCAATGCAGTCTGTTTTACCACCGGTACAGGGGACAACAATGACGCATCCTAGACGATGACCTAACCACTTTATTGCCGCCCACTCGTCATAGTCTCATGATCGTTTATCACTTGAGCAAGCCAACTAATGAAACCGTCCCTGTTATTCTGCGAATAATTGAAAACATGGCTACTGTTTGTGGTGAACCAACAGCTATTCCCATTCCCACTTGGGGAAAGTCATGTCGGACAGCTTTCGAGAAAAGCACCTTCCACTCCACAATGATCGTGCCAGCTACACTATATAAAATACACAGAATAGTTAGGGTGATCATGACGTGTCGGCGAAATACAGAAATGAATCAGGTAGACTACTGTCTCCCCAGACAGAACAGGCGTATCAACTGTCAGAAACGGTAGGGGACTTGACATGATCTCACAGTCGCGTGGACTTGAATCACAGCTGGGAGAGATGGCCCAAGTGGTTAGAGCTCGAATGTACTTACGGAAGGTCCGTGGTTCGAACCTGATCTCCGCCTCTCGACTTCCCTTGTCTAGGGTTGGGCAACCTGGCAGTATCCCAGCCCTCGTGCAACCTTCGGGTGGCTTGGCAGTTAGGCACTGAAAGGGTGCTACAGCTGAACGATTTTTCTCATCATCATCAATTGTTGACTTTTCACATCACCTTCAAAACTTCAACCTAGTACTTCTCCATGAGCACTGTCACCAAGGCTCGGGGATCAGTGATTAGATCGCGAATTTACTGACCGGAAGGCCCGTGGTTCGAAGGCGATCTCTGCATCTCGACTGCTAGGCTTGGGCAACCTGGCAGTATCCCAGCCCTTGTGCTTCCTTCGGGTGGCATGGCAGCTAGGCACCCGAAAGGTGTTACAGCTGAATGATTTATTTATGTTACCAACGCTCAGTTGTTCTGTATTCACACTGTTTTTGCACCCTACTCCCCAGGAAATACAACAGGAGACTTGTGTAGACTTTTTTCGGTTATCTAGCTATGTGGTCGCTTTACCGACAGCTTGTTGCCATCTCGTCATGCCGGACAATGTTTTCTTTAATTACAGACCTTGATACTGAGACAGTTTCAGTACAATTGTTTTGATCGACTGCCCAACCCAGGCTATTGTGCGGTCTCATCACTCTATCGATCCGCATTTAAGTTGTCTCACCCTACTACTACGAAGAAAGTACTTTGTAAAGCGAAATCGAGCTGCGAACTATTGGGATTTATCGGCTTCGTTTTGGAGCTGAGTTGTTCGGGCTATCTTACCCCACTGTACTGCCAAAACATGCGCATGCCTCGTCCACCATCTGTATGAGTTTCACGTCCTTCCAGAGATCTCAGCGTACTCTTCTTCGTTTACTCTCCTCAACCACCTCGCTGAAGGCCCGCGACGTCTATGCTTCAAGCAACTCGTATTTCAAGCTTATGGGCTTTGATGCACACCAGAGGGTTGTGATTTAGGAAGAAGAGCACCTCAGTTAGCTCCGGTTAAACCTCGGTTTATTGAAAAAAAGGGCGCTATGTTTTTTTTGCTAGTATATGAGCACCACCACCGCTGTAAACTGTGTGTTCGTTGTTCGAATGTATCTGATTGTGAGTGGCTCAGCTCCTTGTTGCTTCTCAAATGGCTTGTGTCAGTTGGTCGTTGTATTCCTTTGAACTGCTTCGTTGACTACCACCTGTCCCTTCTCTTGATCGCGCCCCCAACTTCCAGTTCGTATGAGTGGTACCCACGCTTTGCCTTTATCTCTCTAGAGTTTAGGGTTTTTGTACCTACAGCCTCTCCTTCCCCAGAAAGATAGTGGGCGCGCTTCTTGGTCGTAGTGCCCCTCCCCTCAGCTCACTACCTCGCCTAAGTAACGTATGCATCAATCAACATCTTAGAAAGAAGAAGTCATTCTACTGTTGAAAGGAAGAAGACTTTCGCCGCGGAGTTATCTATTAGAAAATGCCAACTGACCA
>NW_008751948.1:538036-540512 GCF_000715545.1 Opisthorchis viverrini
TATTTACAAAAACGGGACATCCATCTTCTCCTGAATGCGTCTTCTTGAACTTTCCTGGATATTCATTGACTCCAATCATTCATTGCTCAAATCAAAGCAAACGCTACAAAGCAACTCCACAAATTCCGCAACAGATCTCCCTTTTCAAGAGACTCAAAGCGAATTTACAAGAAAAAACATGCTACTCGCATACCTCCCCATCAGTAGTATCACCTTTGCGCTATGAGTAGAACTTTGTGCGTTCTTGGGAGGGGGCTTTGTCCAATATCTGCCGATCGCTACTTTGTCGTCTGACTGCACATGATATGAACTGCTTTTGAACTGAATCCCGTTGTCTGGTTGCAACATTTTGACGCGGCGAAATGCACCCATTTGCAAAGCAATTTCGTCTTCACAGGAGACCCAACTGAATCTCTCGTTTATGATGTACCGCACAAAGGCTGCCTCATGTTCCAGTTGTAGCGATACACCATCATTGTAAAGACCAAATTGGCATGCAAATAGTGTATTTCTTCAAGTTCGTATAATCTGGGTTCAACTGGGTTGGAAAAAACTCGGGGACTGCGCCTACCTGATGGGCCCCAAAGAGGGCGATACCGCTAGCGCGCCGTCAAAGAGTTTTCAGCAACCTTATGAGGAGGTCTGCTCACGGTAGACAACGATTGCTGTATTGAAAGTTTTCAAGGTCTCAACCTCATCAATCTGCTCTAACGCGATGTTGTTTCTGGGTCTGCTCAACCATGTCCACGACGGCTGTTTGTCAGGCCGGGTTGGCCTATAAGACAAAAACAGTGGACCTTTTGACTGCTTGAGCTCAAGATGCCTCACTGGCTAAGGCGCGAACATACGGATCGAAAAGTTCATGGTTCGAACCCAATCTCTACATCTCGACCGCTTCTGTCTAAGCTTGGGCAACCTGATAGTATCCCTTCGGGTGACATACCAGCCTAGACAGGAGAAGTTGTGGTCGGGTTCGAACCACGGACTTTCCGATCAGTAAATTCGTGGTCTAACGACTGAGCCATCTTGAAGCCAATAATAATACGGTCACGCTCAGTTCCTCTGACTTCTGCATCGTCCCCTACCCCACACAAACTATGACTTTCAATCAACAGCCTCTGTTGCATACTTAAGGTAAGAACCCAGTTGCAGTGGAACGACTTAAAATGGATACACGGCAACATAGTGCCACACCACAGGGGTGTTTAACAGAAACTCATTCACTAACTTAAGAAAAAATAGCATCAGACAAATCGACATCGTCGGAAAGATTAGTCTGAGCATGTGACAAATTAACATTCAGCAGTCACCTAGTGGCAAGCACATGCTCCGCACATGTGCAGTGCCAAAGGACGGCGAACACAGACATGTCACGTGGCCAAGTCACCTTTGATCCAGTCCATGGCACTGTGCGATTTTGTGCTGTCGGAATCCATAGCAAAGCGCCTGACGGATTCCAGATAGGCGCGATCTACGTTCGTGAGACATGGCACTGTGCGATTTTGTGCTGTCGGAATCCATAGCAAAGCGCCTGACGGATTCCAGATAGGCGCGATCTACGATAGAACTAACATTCATTGATCCCTGGAACAATCGCATGAGCTGGTCTTCCTCGAGTATCCCGGCTGCTCAGTTTAGTCGATAGGGCCTGAATACCATAACTAAACTGCTCGAACGTCTTCTCTTCAGCGTCGCACGCTTCCAAGTTGCCTTTTTGATAGCACTGATTCATTCAAACTTGCTTACCATCCGCGATGGATAGACGTTCAGTAAATTCATGCGCATTCGTTCACTTCATTTGTAGTTCAAAAATATGTGCTCAAAAGTGCAGTTGACCGCAGTTGGCTTTGCATCTTGTCGATGTGGTATCGTGACAAGGTGCAGTTAGGCCACACGACGAAAAAGCGCACAGTAGGCTAACTTGTAACAATCTGATGGACTGGCTTCATGGTCCGTTCTCCGTTCTACGACAAAGTCACAAACAGTAAACGACCTTTTATTTGTATGTGAGCAAACGAATGATGGTTGACTCATGCATGTTTTTCAAAGTCACCGTACGTTTGCTTGCGGCTTGAATTCTCAAATGACAAGAATGACCATCGGAGTAACTAATACCTCCGGCCATCAGCATATGGGAACTAAGGAAATCGCTTCACGGATGCTCTGTGCATTTGAAAAGGTAAAATTGGATTGGAAATCAATATCTTCAGAGGTTTCAGTAAATGCGTGATAGATTATTTTACAGCTGGAATAAAAATAAAATTCGGGGTGACAGATAGTTACCTAGAGCACTCGCCACCCACCAACTCAATTCAGCAGCGAAGGTCGCTAGGATTTGAATATGTCCGAATTCATACATATTTTTGTAATGCACTACTCATAAGGTTGCTGGAAACTCCTCGAGTTTCCGTACAAGTAGAACATAAGGTTGACGGAAACTCGGGGACTGCGCCTACCTCATGAGCCCCAAGAAGAG
>NW_008751948.1:540598-564103 GCF_000715545.1 Opisthorchis viverrini
GGGTTTCCGTCAACCTTATGTTCTACTTGAAACCGAATTGCACGAAATTAGCGAACATCACAAACGAGAGATTCAGCCAGGTTCCAGATGAGTCTCTCGCAAAACCGAATTAGTTTCCAAATGAGTGTATTTCGCTGTCTGAATTCAGTTTGCACTGTTGCTCGAAGGGGACTGGCATGTACGCCTGTCACATTCGAGAGTATTGGTGGTTGTGTCTTGCTTCACACCGAATGGTCTCAGGGCTTGTTCAAGAACCTGAAGTACATTTGACCGTGCGGTGGTTTTTCGAAATAGCGATTTCTACACTTCTTTACGTGAATTCGTGCTTAAACCTGAGCACATCGATCCGTTCTGGTGTGCTCAATAAGGAGATGCTTCTCACCTGGTCATGGTACTTTGTTTCTGATCTGTTGAGTATGTTGGAATGGCGTGAAACTATGCTAGCTTGTTTGTTCAGGATTGGCAGATAACTCAGTACAAACACTAGAAAAGGTCGCCAAGCTTATCTGGAAATCACCTCTAAGCGACTAGGGCTGTCCCTGTCTGCGGAGCTCACCTTTCATTAATCTCCTTTGTTAAAGTTTAGACTCCTAAAAGAACCGCCTGTCAGTTCAATTTTGGGTGCATATTATATCATGTCTCTGGAGGGATCAATAAACCGGGACGCCTAACCAGGTCTCCCTGCTTTCCTAATTGTATCTATTTCAAAAGTTTCGCAGATTCATCTTGTGTAACAAACTAGCCGACTAGTTCTTCCCCACACACTCATGAAGCAGCGGTGCAACCGGCCGTTCCTAATCATCATTGCCATTGAGAATAAAAGATTTAGAGAACACACACTGAGGCCCAGATGCTTTGAAACCATGTCAGACTGTTCAAATAAAACCCCGTAACAGGATAGAAAACACTCGTTCAGCTCCCCTTCCCTTTCGTTGCCTAACTGCCATGCCACCCGAAGGTTGCACGAGGGCTGGGATACTGCCAGGTTGCCCAACCCTAGACAGGGAAAGTCGATAGGCAGAGGTCGGGTTCGAACCACGGACCTTCCGATCAATAAATTCGCGCTCTAACCACTTGGGTCATCTCGCCCCAAGGATAGAAACAGAGAACTGCCAATCCATGCTCCAAGTGCCTCAATTTCCAAACAATCCAAAGAGAAACTGACATCCTGAACACTTTTTACATCGGTCTGGCCACGTGTGCGGATACCCCAAAGTCTATGGCAAATAGTTCTGGTAATCTCTCTCAGTTCCTTTTGCCACGTCCCCTTTTTCCCGACTTGCGCCACTCCAAATTTGTCGTGGAAAACAGCACCCTTCCCGATGGACGGTTACTCGGCATACGTGGCAAACGACCAAGCCATCAGTTGCACGCACACCCAGAAAAGACGATTTTTACCGATCTTTCCACATGGTCTCTTCGGAAGGAAGCTAGATTCATTTAATGCTGGTCCGGTACACACTGATTCTTAATCTCACGTCTTAATTCAATGAACTCTCCTTGTCTCAATCGCCGCCCTTATACTTCGCGTTCCCGAGTTTATCAAGTCCGTTTGGCACCAGAGCGACCCAGTTGTAACTCTTGTCTAAAGCAATACTCAAACTTCCGAAGGGAACCTCCGAGAGACAATACCTCCATTGACAAGACAATTCTCCAGGCTGTGGATGCTTGCCCATTCTCGGGAAGACAATCCCCTCGCCAGACATTAATACGAGAGGCTGATTTCCTTTCCACAATGCCATCGACCCGGACTGTCTAGTTCACCACCACTTCAGAGTGCTCGTCTGATGCACTTATCTGGCACACTGGCGAGATGGCTCGGTGGTTAGAGAGCGAATTTACTGACCTGAAGGTCCGTGGTTCGAACCCGACCTCTGCCTTTCGACTTCCCCTCTCTAGGGCAACCTGGCAGTATACCAGCCCTCGTGCTTCCTTCTGGTGGCTTGACGGTTGGGCACTGAAAGGATGCTACAGCTAAACGTCTCTTTGGCAGACTGTCTTCGTCTAAAGGTGACTAACCGATAATTTAACCATGGGCATACGCACACAAGGATCTCTTCGAGGGGACGTACTGTACAGATCAAACCAAATTGATCAAACGTCAAATTGTCGTGTGGAAATTATCCATGACTACGCATCGTTCAATGGAGAACTTTCAAAGTACTTCAACAACAGTCGGAAAACCTAAAAGATGTTTGGAAATTGTCAAAACCTGTGTTGTTTGACCACTTACGGTTTAGATAGGAAGGCGAAGGGTTCAGTTATGCCAGCCAGGAATTTTGTACGTTTCTGCCTTTAGTCTCTGCGTTCGGTTTTCACGAAAAACGGATAGAAATGAACGACAGACAGATGCAATCGATTGGTTTGCACTTTGTATCTTGATACGGTGTAGACAGGTTTTGATAACAACATGTTGTCGGACGAACGATAGCAATGGGTCGCACACAGTTGTCAAGCGTGAAGTAGGTCTCAACAATCGTGCATTCTTCGCTGTGATTGACCGAACGGATAATTACATTGCTATTCCGCATGACATCTCTTCAATATCTGCTTGAGCAATACGCGTTTACTCTAGATATCTAAACTTTTAAACCTATTCCTTGCAAATTAACTGGCTTTGCCAGTGTTCATAGTCTACTGGGATTGCCACACACATACGCATGCATCGGAGCTTTTCTATTTCCAACTGTCGTGATGGCCGCATCCCCAGGCAAGGCTTTCCCAACATACTGTCGCAGGTCGATGTAGAAGCCTAACTTACTCCTCTCACACTGTACTCGACCTGGGGACGCTTTAGAAACCCAGTTATCGGCTAAATGCGAAGAATTGCGGAGAATTTTCGTACTCCGGCCCAAAGTGTAGCTTTTTTCGATCGAACTGGCTAGCCATCATTGGTCCGTCTCTGAATCCTGTTTGTTAGGTTTTTCAAAGGATGCTGAATCCATTTCACCAACTGCGCCCTGCCTCACGAGATTTCCAGCTGTCTGTTTCAGAGCAAGCCTACGGTGCAGAAGCTCTGCCGTTGACATAAGTCTCCAAAACTCCTGTACCTGATCTTTCAGTTCCTTTCCATTCTTCATAAGGATGCTCTCTCTCGGTTGGGTGACAGTCAGGAATCAGTTTTTACCGCTGTCGATGATGATGTCCACTGCCTACATACAATCATTTCTCCCTTACTATGCGCTCCCATTCGCTTCTGTTTTTTGTGCACGACAGCTTAAAGCTCCAACATCCACTTTTGGTCAACCACGGAATCTGTGCTCTTGAGAAAATCTGCTCCCAAAATTGTCTGAGCTGATCAGAAACGCGTGCTGCACTAAATTGTCGCCTAGGCGTATTGAGTGCATTGACAACCCGTTAATTTTCAGTCGGTAGCCACCCACTGCTCTCACGGCTAGCGCGCACGGTATGCATTCAGCTTCGTTGCCTCCCCGCCTCAGCGATACCCCCGGTCTTGTATCAATCAAGCACAGCTCCCTCTTCCTGTCTATCTCGATAACGGCCTGTATGGTAGCCTGTGTCACTGCGCTAATCACATTCCACCCAGCAAAAGAGGAGTAAAGTTTTATTATTTACAAGTGGCTGGGTAGAACGACATGGATTCCTCCAGTGGACAGGCCTTTCACACTTGCAGCATCGGCTTATGCCTCCTCGATTCCGTCTTAATGGCTGCAAGCTAGTTGTTTTGTTCTTCAGGTCCTCCACTGGTGCTATTCTTAGGTGGCCATCAGACAGGCTGGAAACGTGTTGTTGAAAAATTGTGTTGACGTGGAGGGAAAGCGAAACTGCGAAGCTTTTATCGTGACCGTGCAAACACGCTCAGAAATGTATTGCGCTAGCGCAATCAACTAGGTCTCTCTGAACCGTGTAAAATTGGACTGTGCAAAAAGATGGAACCGTTAGGACGTTAGGTACAAAAAGCAACGAGCGGCGCAGACGGTATGCTATCCGGGTGGTCGAGTGTGGCCGTTCTCCACTCAATGAGACTAAGGTTCTTTTCACACATGTCTTGGATAAACAAGTCAGGTAACCAGGGCTCCAACATACAAAGATATTTTCGTGTAGACAAATTTTAACCCCCTAATCCTGTCTTGCTGACTTTTTGTTTTGGTGTGTAGGGAGCCGTGTGTGTCAACATATTCCAGCTTCGAGTGAGCTCGAGATGATAACTCAGTGTTTAAGGCGCGAACTTGTTGACCGGAAAACCCGCGGTTCGAACCCAACCTCAGTATCTCGACTGCTCCTGCGTAAGCTTGGGCAACCCGACAGGCAGTAGATCAGTCTTCGTGCTTCCTTCGGGTGGCTAGGCATCAAGAGGGTGTCACAGCTGGACGACTATTTCCTTACTATCATTTAGGTTCGTGTTCTAGTGGCGTCAGCATGGAAAGTGGTCATTAAAAGGGGGAAACTTACTTAAAGCGCTCTGTAAAAGACCACGATTTACCCGTTCACTCCCACCGTTTATATTCACTCGGAATCAGCACGACCGTCTGACGTCTTCCTCGTTTTTGAACACACTGAATGGACACGCATGGGGTGACCGCTCTCCTACTCCTGGTCTGATTGAATCCGCCGGCGTGACTGATCATCAACACGCGCGCACCTCACTCAGTAGGTTAATCTGCACGTATACCGTCTCAACCGTGCGGCGTAGTAACCCTGTCAGTGAGTGGGCTGCTCGGCGAATCGGATGTGTGGGCGTGTTTAAGTGCGTAGGTGCACACCCCGGCCGTTGATTGGTCTGTAACTGCATGACCCTGACCTGTCAAATCATTCTTGTGCATGCCGCTCACCATTGATGCGGTTTTTCGCACACACTGCTCTCTTGACCTCAACCAAATGAACTTGGACGTTTTTGTGTGCGTGCGCAAACATTGATGGAATGCGCTTGCCTGTACAGTTGTGTTGTTCAATCCATTGTCAGTCTGTCTTTGTGTGCGTATGTGTACACGCACGCAGAGTCCACTCACTGTTGGATGAGTTTTTCTCTTCTGTTCTTCGCTGTTCTGGTCACATCAAAGCAACTTAGAATCGGAGTGAATATGACTTGGATTTACTTACCTGTGATATAAGTCCGTCCCCAGGAGAATACCGTCTCCTTTACACGCTCAAAGTTCAGGGTTTCAACGGATTCCACTGGAGTCCTTCTATCCTTTGGTTGAAAGGAGCAATCTGATCCACTCATTGCCTTTCACTCAGGGATCAGTTTACCGATCTGAGTTCACTACATTCGCCGAGCCTTCTTCGCGGTTTGGACGCACTTGATGTGTAACGGTAGCGTCAGCAGTCACTTCAGTTTAAGAGTGCACCCAGTGCTGATGCGGATTCGCAATTTTGACCATTCCAGCTAGTTGAGTGAGCTGGAAACATGAAGGCTACGCGATGAACACGATAGCTTTGATATAGAAGCAACACTCATTTTTTGATTGAGCCAGTGTCATAAATCACTGATGAGTTTGAACCCCGAGGTGCCCATGCAAGGAGACGTCAGTTCGTTGGTTAATGCTTTCATAGACTGTCCGCCTCTCGGTCAGCACGACGCTGTGCAAACGGAGTTATGCAAAGTAGACGGTCTTCTGGCATGTAACCTATGAAGCGTGAGTGGCTCATCCGTATCGGGCGCCTCCCATCTCCTCCAAAGCGCTTGGTGTAATGCTTCGCTCCTAATCGGATGTTTCCATCAAACCTGGTCAATGCTTCGGAGACACTGGTTGTCAAGTGCTGATAGTCTTCGTACATCCTATGCGCGTACAAACCATGTTTCTGATCCCCAAAGCAGTATGGGTCGCATCATCACCCTCACGCCGACGTCATAGGTATCGGGAGTTAGCAAAAGCTGCCCTAGCCGTCCCGATTCGAGAAGTAATCTCGTCCCCAGCCAGTCCATCGGAACTTATGCAACTTCCCAGGTAACCAAATTTATCTGCTTGTCTGCAGTGTTTTTGGTTTCATTCCACTCCGTCCTGCGACACCACTTTACGCTGTTCAGATGTGAAGCACATACCAAACTCTGCGGTAGAATTGTCCGGATATTTGGATCTTTGAAAAATTTAAACCAAGGAAATCATATCGCGTACGTACTCGACGTTTGTGGGAAAAATCCCCGGGAGCATTTGGATCCCCGAGTTTTCTGACGTTGCCAGAGCGGTTTAAAGTAGCACGTCAGTAACAATGTTGAAGGTAAATGTTAATAACGGACAGCTTCGTCTTACGTGATTGGACGCTGTATACCTGTGCGCACCCACACGAGTTCGCATACAATGCCAGTGTTACAAATGACAAAAACTAAAAGGGGATGATGCCTCTGATAGCCGAAAGCCGACGTGGTTTCCGACGATCGACAGAAACAAAAGTAACCCGAAAACTCAGGGAAACGACCAACAGTCGTCTCAAAAGATGGCGCTGTTTCAGAACTTGTCTCGAGGTGAAGATATTTGACAAATCTTCGGTCAGGGCGAAATCCAGATTAATTTTCACTAATCTGTCCCTGCGCAAATTAATGAATTCCACGGCTATCAGGTTGATGCTGCGATGGTCTTGCGACCTTTCTGAAGTGCCCTATTCCACTTGTTTTCTGCTTTCGTTTCAATTTTTCCGTTATGGGCCGTCAAACTGCTCACCGGGGCGTCATCATCTTTGTAAAGTGCAGTGTGCAGACCATCCGGCCCGGGTGCCTTGGAGTAATGATATCTCACACTGGATTTCCGATCACGACGGTGGGTTGGTTCTAGTGTTCCATTCAGGCTCTTTGGGTTCTTCCGGAGGTTGTGTTGAAAGAGGCCAGCGAAACTGCTTCTCATTTGTACACCAACTGGTTTTGACGACAGACTCACCTGGAACCCAGCTGAATCTCTCGTTTATGATGTTCTTTGGTAACTGAATGTGCTGCACCAGGCTGCCTCAGGCTTCAGTTGTTACGATACGCCAGTATCGTGACACATCGTATAGTCGTAATACACTACTCATAAGGTTTCTGAAAACTCCTCGACAGCCCATGACCTGTTTCGCACTTCTCTGGACTCATCAAGCAAGCGCAGTCCCCGGGTTTCCGTCAACCTCATGTTCTATTTGTACCCAAATTGCACAAAATTAGTGAACTATACTCATTCGTATACCATCATATGGGCGAGACATGCTTGCGGATGAACCGATTGAGGTAGTAGACAAATTTGTTTACCTGGGCAGCTGTAGCAGTCCCGGTGGTCTCGCGAAAGATGATAATTCCATCCGGATTGGGAAGGCCAGAGCAGCTTTTGTGAACCTGCGTCACCTGTGGCGTAGGCGTAACAGCCGCTTCTCCGTCAAAGGTCAAGTTTACAATGCTGCAGGGTGATCCATATTGCTAAATCTGGTCGTTGCGCTCCGAGGACAGCAAAAGACTTCCAGTGTTCGACCATCGATGTCTTCGGAGCATCGCACGAATTTGGTGGGAACACCGGATCAGCAATGCTGAAGTACATCGAATGGTATTCGGAAGAAATAACTCGATAGATGAACTGATCACACTGCCCAGGTCGCGCAAGCTTGGTCCCGCACTCCGTATGCCAGTCGACCGAATTCCCCGGAGGGTTCTTTTTCCACAACCACGTGACGGGTGGAAACAAGTCAGAGGCGGTCAAACAATGACTTGGCAGTGAAGTATAAAAGCCATTACGAGCAAATTCGGATGCGCTGGTCATTGCTGTCTTCCTGGATGGGGACCCTGAGACGGCCACATCAATGGTTGGAGACATTGTCAGAAATGGCCCAGAGTCCCCGGGTTTCCGTCAACCTCATGTTCTATTTGTACCCAAATTGCACAAAATTAGTGAACTATACTCATTCGTATACCATCATATGGGCGAGATGCTTGCGGATGGACCGATTGAGATAGTAGACAAATTTGTTTACCTGGGCAGCTGTATCACCCCCGGTGGTCTCGCGAAAGATGATAATTCCATCCGGATTGGGAAGGCCAGAGCAGCTTTTGTGAACCTGCGTCACCTGTGGCGTAGGCGTAACAGCCGCTTCTCCGTCAAAGGTCAAGTTTACAATGCTGCAGGGTGATCCATATTGCTAAATCTGGTCGTTGCGCTCCGAGGACAGCAAAAGACTTCCAGTGTTCGACCATCGATGTCTTCGGAGCATCGCACGAATTTGGTGGGAACACCGGATCAGCAATGCTGAAGTACATCGAATGGTATTCGGAAGAAATAACTCGATAGATGAACTGATCACACTGCCCAGGTCGCGCAAGCTTGGTCCCGCACTTCGTATGCCAGTCGACCGAATTCCCCGGAGGGTTCTTTTTCCACAACCACGTGACGGGTGGAAACAAGTCAGAGGCGGTCAAACAATGACTTGGCAGTGAAGTATAAAAGCCATTACGAGCAAATTCGGATGCGCTGGTCATTGCTGTCTTCCTGGATGGGGACCCTGAGACGGCCACATCAATGGTTGGAGACATTGTCAGAAATGGCCCAGTCGCGCCCTCGTGCATCCAGGCTGTCGCCTTCAATGCATAGCTTCCTTCCCAATTCCCCCGCTTAACAGTCCACTGACAGTGCTGTATTTACGCACAATTCATCAGCTCGCCTCCAATATGCAGCTATCTACCCCACCTCCCCAAATCATCGGTGAACGAAACTGTGACTGCTACAACCACTGTGCAATAAGTACGCGGTTCTTACAGCTGACAATGATGATCATGATCATGATGATATCGAAAAGTTTTCAGCAATTTTGCTGGTAGTTTGTTACGTCCACAAGTGCTTATTTCAAATAGGCGATAAATTCAAATGCTTTTACTTTCTGCGACTGATTGTAACTCCCGTCCGCCGGGGCCAAGATTTCGGGCGAATCCGTATTACTCAACGCTCCAAGTAACAGCTATCGGTCACTGCGCAGCAAGCCGTATCACCACTCGCCTGCCATAGCCCAGCCCTTAATCGAAACTCGTCTGGCAAGTTTTCACCACACAGCCACCCAATATTTGGCTTTAACCACGGATAAGGTTTGATAACAGTTGTAACACACTTTCGGTGCCCAGCTGCCATGACACTAGAAGGAAGCACGAGCGCTCAGATAGGCTGCCAGATTGCTCAGGAGCAGTCGAGATACCGACTTTAGGTTCGAACCTTCCGATCACCAAGTTCTCACGTTAACCGCTGAGCTATCTTGAGCTCGGATGAGGTTTAAGCTGACTTGATTCGTAAATGACGCATTGCTGTTTTACGATCAGTAGTCTCAATCCGAACAATGACGCTCACTCTCCACTCATCTGCTGTTGGAACAATAACAGAACTAATTCCCGTCCTTCGGGGGCTGTTCTCTCTCGTCAAGCTATAGTTTGAGCCCGGTTTAGTAGAGTTTGCCAACTTTTTGTAATCTGGTATCGTGCCAAATTTTTCACTTTCCATATTGTTCATTCACAGTTCAAAGTAAGTGGACCTCTTTGTTTTTGAAACTAATTTAAGGCGATTGGTTGCTTTGTCGCTGATCGGGTGGCAGCCTTGATAAGTTGATAATTTATCTATACGCACTCCAAACTCCGGTCTACTGGTGAGTTGCTTGCTGATCGCGCCCCTCTATCAAAAGAATCCTTGTTTGAGTTGATGTATCCTAGAAGTAGATGTGATGAAAAGAATGGGGTCATAGAAATTGCATTCTCGATTGCTGTTCAGATCGAATGAGACGGATCAGGAGACTACGACCGTCTTGGTCTGATTGCAGTTGGCGCGTTTGATCAGCCTATCGATTAATCGCGACTTCCTATCGACTACAGCCTTGCAACGGTTAGGGGCGGCAGTAGAGTCAACGCAGGTTCAGTAGGGCCGGTACATCTGCCGCATTGTGCTCTTCCTAGCGACACCGAGACGCGTTCGTGAAGCACCATCTTGTAGGACTTTGACCTTGACATGGCTCAATAGCTAGAGCCGGTTGAGGGGGGAGATGGCTCAAGTGGTTGGAGCGCGAATTTACTGACCGGAAGGTCTGGTTCAAACCCGGCCTCTATACGCTTGGGTAACCTGCCAGTATCCCAGCCCTCGTGCTTCCTTCGGCTGGTATGACAGCTAGGCCCCGAAAGGGTGTCACAGCTGAGCGATTTTTTCCATATCATAAACGAGAGAGATTAGTGGAATCCCTCGTTAATACTAAATTAGTTTGCGAATGAGTGCATTCTGCGAACCGTGTTCAATTTGGGTTGAGTTTGACGTAAACTAGGGGGGCGAGATAGACCAAATGGTTAGAGCGCGAATTTACTGACCGGAATGTCCGTCGTTCGAACCCGACCTCTGCTCCTCAACTTTCCCTGTCTAGGCTTGGGCGACCTGACAGTATCCCAGCCCTCGTGCCTCCTTCGTGTAGCATGGCAGCTGGACATCAAACGGGTGCTACAGCTGAACGATTTGAATTTTATTTTTCATGACGCGAACTAAGAGACTCCACTTACCTGATGAGACCAAAGTATGGCAAAACCGGTGGTAAACTTTCGAAGAGCTTTCAGCAATCTCATGAGTACTGTGCACAAGATTAGCGAAAACTCATCACTATCGGTTTCGTCCTCCTCGTGACTCATCAGATTGTCCTAGTCCGCTAATTTCAGTCAATTTTGCCCTTCACCATTACAAAGAACTTCATCATAACCCTCGGAACTTGAAGGATCGTCCGACGTACGTAGCCACAGACGAAGGCTGAAAACTAACTAAGAATACACATTATATACATATATGATGTGGGATGCAAATGAATTTGTGGGAAACACCAGAAAATTGCTCGCAAATTTCCCACACCACTGTTTTCAACACTAATTGATCGCTCGCTCGTTCGCTCTCCCTCATCGCCATTCGCGCACTTGGTCTGGACGTGTCGCGTCTACACTCACCGAACCTATCGCGTTGCCTCCACCTACGTACATGTTCGGACCGTCTGACCAGACTTGCCCAACCGTGCCGTTTTTAATCCGTTTTCGATTCGATTCATGATTTGAATTGCACTCTTGTGGCGATTTCGAACAAGCACATCAGCCTCACCAGTAGTGGTTGGACGGTAGACTGCAGCTCGACGTTATCCAGGTGTGGTAACCTGCCGCCATTTTCATCTGGTTCCAGTCGTAACTGAGCCTCGGTTTGAATACAGATGGTACGTACAGGTGAGAAGAGAACGGAGCGAAGCACAACCTTGAATGAAGAAAGCAGATATCTGAGATTCGATAGGACCATCAATTTGATCGGAAGCTCGTGTTGGAAGGGAAACCAGTTTGGTGAGTGAAGCAATAGTTACCGCCCGAGAGACCTTTGCCAAAGGAATAAAGACTCTGCTGGAATAATGGGTCCAAACATCGCAGCATAGTTCAGTTTGGATCGATGATTATGGTCTCATTTGATATTCATATGGAAAGCGGTTCCATCTTCATAATCCGGCGGTCGATAAACACACTTATTTTTCAAACTTTCCATTCTTGGCTCGTCAGTCATTCCCGTGATGTCAGACGGAAGGTTCAGAGGTCGTCGTGTCACGTGTGATGAGCCCTAAAAAGCGTGAAAGATCAATGTTTAAAAAGTCACGTGGCTCAGCGCTTGGTCTACCGCTAGACCATTCGGTTGCGAAAGTGTGTTTTGTTACTGAAACCTTACTGGCAGTCCCGTTTGGATCTACGATGGCTCACAGTGGAAAATATTATGAGGCAATCTGTGATATCAAATGGAGCAGCACATGTGATCAGTGAATGTATTAACCTCGGAGGGAAACCATCACTTTTGATTCGTAAAATTCACCTGTTCCCCATTCGATTCCACCTTGTTCCTACGTTGTATTAAAGTGTTCCCCCATGATTCTGCTTGCGCTGTTGACTACTGATGCCAAAAATCCTCTATACTGGACCTGGTAGATGAACTCACGCGTTTATGTGTGCTCTTTCTGTGTCCACATTACAGTGGTAACTGATGAGACATGATTGAACGATCTGAGTTCGTCGACTTAGCTCTTTTCAACCTGATACATGAGTGTTTTTCTGCAACGAGATAGACCGAAGTTGAACCAGAGTAGTCAAAATCAAGTACGAAGACTTCTTTATTTGAAAGCTGCGAGATAAACAGGTCTCAGCAGGAGACTGTCTGTTTAACCTGGAAGAGCTGTGAGTAGTTTGGAGGCGGATGAAGATTTAGGTCTCCTTCAGTTCACCTGTCGTGAGAGGATCAACCACTGGCAGGTTTTACCAATGGATGAATTGTACACGGCGATAGTCATGCTTCAGGTCAACAGCTAGGAAACGAGCACGGACCTTACGAAATTCTGTATATTCCAATTCATTTTGCCGTGAGTATTTTAGAGGTCTGGTCATACGAACCAGTTGCCTCATGGTTCGACCCCCCAACACACACACTGCCTTCCTCGTCGGGGTTCTCTCACAAACAGGCCACAGTTGTGTTAGAAATTTTGCCTTTCGTTGCCGCTGCAGTTTACGCAACGCTGTATTCACCATCTCATTCCACACACACACACACACACACCCCAATTACCTTACTACATGAGTTCTAGTAATTCATGTGAACAACGTTCATCTGATATTTTGGGTTGATTTCACTGTTCAACTCATCGCCTTGAGAGATCTAACTGCAAGAGTTCACAAGCATGCGGCTTATGAATCGATCGATAACGATTTTCAAATCGAATAATAGGACAGACAGGCAACGGGAAAAGCAACAACAATGCGTCCACCTCACAAAGGGTTGAATGAACTCGAAGAAATCAACACACACACACACACACACTACCCCAATTAATCCCCTCCAAGTTGGAACTAGTGAGGTAGTAGGATGGATGGGCCGTTCTAGCTTTTGCCCACGCGGGAGCAGTAACAACCACCAGATCGAGCGTGCCATAATGTTCCCATGATTATTCTTTCTCCCATCCGAAATTCCTCACCTTCTCTAATATGCTTTGCACCAATCGATTCGGCAATCCAGACAGCTGAATATCTATCAAATTCCATAACTTGCTAGTTACCCTTTCGTTCTGCATTTGGTGTAGTTTCAAGTCATTTGCTTATTTGTGGCCATTTTACTGTGTCGTGTGCCGAGTAACCCGCTGGTTGATTGATTATTCCATCTCTCATGCATTCCTTTCGGTAAAGGACCTGTCCAAATCTGCCCCGCCAGATTATTCGGAAGAGTTGGTCGAACCCTCCCCGACAGCGGTTCGAGAACTTCTCGGCGTAGACCGGATGGCTATTGATGAGGCCACGTCAATGCTACGTGCCGCCAGTCTACGTGATTCCATAAATAATCATCCCTCGTTGAGCAAACCTGCCACAACCTCCGCCGCCACTACAGACCACCAGAATTTAGATCCCTATCCAGACGAATTGCTCCGGGATAATTCTTTGCGCAAGCACCGGCCGGCTAGCACCGGTTGTCCCAGTCCAACTGATCGGCGTCTCTTTCTAGCCCAATCAGGAGCCAGTACCTGCAGCTCACCGGTTACCGTGGACAGACCGACCACGCTGACTCACACATTCGCTCGACCAGCCCGTCGGACAGCTCACCAGCAGAGATTCAATCATCAGACTCCGGATTCCGAACTCAAATGTCCCACGGTGTTCCGGTGGGACGGTGGAGGAAAAGATATTTATATTAGCGGGACGTTCAACAACTGGGAGAAACGCATCCCAATGGTTAAAAGGTGAGCTCATGGCAAATGATATTTTGATCGCCTCCTTGTTGCCTAACTAATTTATGGACAAGTTCCTTATCATCAGTTCCCACAACAGTGCCCCAGCTTAGCCGCAACGCAATATAAATTCACATCCCAGACGTAAACCATCTCTCACAGTTGAGGCCAGATGCCCTCTTTCCCCTTCAGGATCTTTTTCGGATGCTTTTCTCTCGGTGGAGTAGTAGTCTATTCTCACACCGCCCTAGTGCAGCTTGAAGGCCTGTCAGCACAAAATTTCACATTTTCTCAAACGAAAGCCACATACTGTCGCCCTCTTACAAACTGTTTGTTTTCGTAACTCTCTGAAAACCTGTGTTATTGTTTTTCGGTAACGATCATCTAACACGCATGCCATCGTTTATCTTCCCTCTTCATAGAAACTCTGGGGTGTACGTGATTATCGACTGCACTCCGGGTACGCATGAGTATAAGTACTTCATCGATGGAGCCTGGTACCATGACCCGACAAAGGTAAGAGGAACCAGAATCCCTTTGTAAATTCATGATGTGCCATCTGGTTATTGCCTTTGCTGTCGTCGTTGGTTCCATTCAAATACTCGAGCATGACTGACCTAGCTGTCCAGTTGTCCTAGGGGGCTGTGGGATTTGTGGAATTCTCTCTCTCGGATGTCCATGGAAGTTCTCCACACACACACACACAGGACTGTGAAGGATGACTCGCGAACTGACCGGAGGTACTGTGATATGGATCAGTGGTTAGAGCGCGATTTTACTGGCCGGAAGGTCCGTGGTTCGAACCGGATCTCTGCGTCCCGACTTCTCTTGCCTAGGCTTGGGCAACCCGGCAGTACCCCAGCCCCCGTGCTTCCTTCGGGTGGCATGGCAGCTGGACACCGAAAGGGTGCTACTGCTGGGCGATTATTATCACCAGTGACTAAAAACGGGTTACAAGCGTGCAAGCTGATCACATCCACCGGATTGGATTCCAGTGCTTCTCCTCTTTACTTAGGACAAACCAAAAGGAATGCGACGGAACTGATGGGGAACACGAGAGCGATATGAATACGAATTCTGCTAATCATGCAGCCAACTGCAACCAATCAAAACCAGCCGGCGGTTTTCAGTGCCGTTCAGTGCCGCCTGGCTGGGAAGTCCTGACAGGTAAAGCCGGGTCTGTCCGAAGCACTGGTAACCCTGAACGTGTTCACTTACTCAGAGGTCGTAATTCATATGCGTCCGGCATGCGCTTGTCGCTGCCCTTCCAAGTCATATGTCCGGAGTTCAAACCCCGGCACAGCCATCGAATGAGCTCTAATGAGGGCGAAACGCGAGTCCACTGCGAATTTACCGGAATAACTGCGCCACTTTCGGGGAAGAACTGTTCAGACGAGAGTGATGTAGAGGCGAATTCGGATTCTTTGTTCTCTCGGTGGAATCAGTACAGTGAAGATGTGGTCGGATCCTGGAAAACCCAGCCGTACGATGTCTCCTATCCTTACTGGGATTTTCAGGTTGGTGTAGATAGAATGGGGCACGTGACCCTCTTGTCAGAAGTTATAAGCCCGCCAACAGGTGTTCGGCTGTAGATAAAGGGCACGTGACCCTCTTGTCAGAAGTTATAAGCCCGCCAACAGGTGTTCGGCATGTAGATAAAACGAAGTACGCTCTTTCAGAACAGTGACACCAGTAATTATCAACCAGGGGAATGACCAAAGTCGTTTTTCCTGTTTATCCGGCATTTCAGCTCCTTATAACTTAACCCTAGTAGTAGTGTTGTTCACCGACTACCTGGTTGGTGTGCAGTGACCTCGTCCGCGTTGGTACTCTACGATGCGTTTAGTCCCACGCGATGAAATCCTCGTAGAGCGACGACCTGCTGAGCTATACTCATTCCAGGGTCGCACCTGTTGCAGCAGTGCATGGGGCCCAAACACGCTTTCAAGCCTGATCAAATATGAGATCCACTTGGAAACAAGGGTTGTCGTTCTCAGTTCCATGTCGTCTACGTAGAATAGGTCCCGAGATGTCTCAAAAAAACCGAAGGGCGAAAAATAACATGAGGGAACCACATGCTGCAGTAAATCAGAGCACATATCCGCCCTGAAACACTGTGTTTATGACTTTTGACCTTGCCATATTTGTCAGTTGGTTCTCCTCACCCGTCTTCGTTCCCCTGGTCCACCTAACGTGCCGCGTCAGGGCCATTCTCGCTCCGTCCAGTGCAAGTTACCTTTGTCCTCATGTACGCCTCTTCAGTAGCGATTTCATTGATTTTCGGATAATCTTATTCGACCTTGTACACCTGTTGAACAAGACTAAAGACGGTAGTGGGAATAATTCGCTTGATGGTCCCGTCACCCATTAGCACATATCATCGGCACATGGAGTCGAGAAATAAAACGCAGGCCTATAATTACGTTTCCTGTTAGCTCCCCCATTACTGCGTCTTTGGTTGTTCGAACTACGTTTTTCGGGGCGGGGATGATTGTTTTGATGTGTCTTCAAGAACACCAAAGTACACGTGTAAACGGCGTCCCTACGAGGTCAAATTCCTTGTGGACAAGTGAACGTAACCCCTGTGTCCAACATGTTCCGACGTGTGGTGCGGTTTCGATTTATCGATGTTTTTTCTATTAGTTGCTTTGGTCCAATCGATCAGTTCAAACGGAAAGAAAGATCACGCTTGTTTTGTTCTGCCTGGACGTGAAACACTGACCTCGCACGTTGGTGTTTTACTGACTGCTTTTCAACATTTGTTTATATACTTCTCGCTTATTTGTTGTGCTCCGCCGTTCATTTCTTCATGCGCGTTACCGAGAAACGAACAGCTCGGCTTAGACACTGTTTTGCGTCTCGTGTGTGTGACTTAGGTTGTGGCCGGTTTCATCTTCCTCATTGCTGAAATCGTAAGAGGTAATAGTACTGCATCAGTATCATCCATTTCATTGCGCTTTCCACGTGAGGAATTGACACCATGTTATCTGCAACACTTCCGGAAACGATGGCACGATAGTGTTGCAAGATGGGGTTAAAGTACTCTTCTAGAATGAGTCTGCTCCTTAGCGCGACATTGCTCGCACTGAGAGCCGTTCAAACATGAGAAAATATGTCATGAATCTTAGGGAGAGTGAGTCGTGCTGCCTCATATGCGATATCGAAGCATTATGCCCGCGAAGCGGTTCCTGTCTTCTGAAGCTCCAAGCAAGGGTTGAATATCATCAGGAGGAACAAAGGTAGATGAAGTATCGTTCAAAAGCGGTACCTTTCTTTTGGTTACCGACGAACTCATGAGACGGCTTTACGCACACTTCCACTACGCCCAAGAGCTCTCGGACTCATCCACTCCGTCGGGGAATTCTTGTTTGATATGTTGGAGTGATCACACTAACTCTGTGAAAAGACGAGCCGTTTGAACCCATCAGGAACTGAGTTGGCAGTCCGATCCTTGGGTAATAGTCGTTCAGCTGTAGCACCCTTTCGGCGCCTAGCTGACTTGCCAACAGAAGGAAGCGCGAGCGCTGGGATACTGCCAGGTTGCCCAAGCCTAGGCAGGGAAGTCGAGATGCAGAGATCGGGTTCGAACCACGGACCTTCTGGTCAGTAAATTCGCGCTGAGCTATCTCGCCCCAAATCTTGAGATAGCGTTTTCGTGACTATGCTTATCATACACGGTCTGTGTCCCAGAACCTTTTCGATTCAGCTATCACGCCACCCGAAAGAAACACGCGGGCTGAGATACTGCCATGTTTCCCATGCCCAGACAGGTACATTCGAGATGCTCGGGTTTGGGTTCGAACCACAGACCTTCCGATCGACAAGTTCGCGCCATAATCACTGAGCTACATGGAGCTAAGTCGCACTGAATTTTTGGGGCTGACCAGGCTGTCTGTTCCTCAGACCAAGCGATTTCTCCCATTCTTGATGTGTGTCCCCTCCCATAGCAATAGTCATATCTGCGCCATGAAGACAGTTTACTAGAATATGGTATCAAATTGGCACTTTTCAATGGGACCTAAGTCTGCTCCAGTACGCAGCAGCGGCTTCTTCTGGTGCTGACCCTCTCAACTTCGTTCATTTCCACTCTCATCACAATTGAATGCTTCAGCAACAGCGACTGCAACCGAGCTCTATTCAGATTGCTGACAGGATGAATGAGTACTTTTCAAACAGACGGTGAGTGTGAAACTAATGGTGGGCTGTCCGAGACTTTTCACCGACCTCGTCAGCAGTGTCGTGGGAAAACATGGCTGAAACGTGCAGCACGTTCAGTCAAATTTTACTATAAACGGGAAATTCTGCTAAAATTTCAACTTGAATGTTCATCTGTTCGTTCAACTGTAACACCGTTCTGGTGCCTAACTGGCATGCCACCCGAAGGTTGCACGAGGGCTGGGATACTGCCAGGTTGCCCAAGCCTAGACAAGGGAAGTCGGGCTCGAACCACGGACCTTTAGGTTTGTAAATTCATGCTCTACATCGGTGGACCATCTCGTCCCCGTTTATCTGTACCTACGAAAAAAGAATGGTAGAGATTTGGGGATAGGCCCCAACAGGTTTGTCCGGTACCTTTCATGAGTCTTACGAGTGATGTCATGACAGAGGGCATTTAGTTGGATTTACTACGTCTGATGAAACCAGTGCATGACTCACGTTTGCTAAGTAAGTTCCTTCACTTGTGGCGTCAAAAACGCGTATCACTGGATCCCAAGGTACCAAACTACGGTGAGAAGAACATCACAAACGAACGATTCATCTGGGTTCCAGGTGAGTCTTCCGTCAAAACCAGATCGGTATGTATATCAGTGTGTAAGTAAGGACTGTTTTGTTGTATGGTTGACAGCCTCTGTGGGCAGATGATATAAGGCATCTTCAGGTTTTTATCCACTGATATTTCAGAAGCATTTCTCGTATCGGATGGCGTCAACAAACACGTTATTAGAAAGCGAGTATTCGTTTGAGCCACGGACAACATTCGGCACCACCAACTGCAGCGGCATGTCGAAACATCGTCTACCGAGACGAGTGTCGCTATCCGTACCCTCTTCAGAATGGCGCAAACCGCGAGGTGGACAACGCATGCATGACTTGGCGGAAGTGTGTGAAAGCGGTTGCGAAAGGTTTGTGTTGCTCGTGCGGTCCGCCCTCCAGAGTGGGGTCCCCGTGACCCTCCCGGTTGGAGGCTCTAAAAGTAATGGTGTTGTGCTGACAGCTTCTCTCTCTCTTCAGATTGTCTGATTGAGCATTTGGAAATGTAGATACCTGAGAATGCTTCCGGTAGGTTAACATCTCCCTCATCCACTCCTCTGTTTTCATTTTGCGGTTTTATTGTGGTTAAATGGACATTGTGGTTGTTTGGTAAAAATAACCGTCCAGCTGTAGCAACCTTTCGGTGCCTAGCTGCCATGCCACACGAGGGCTGGGATGCTGCCAGGTTGCCCAAGTCTAGAGAGGGAAAGTCGAATGGCAGAGGTCGGGTCCGAACCGCGGACCTTCCGGTCAGTAAATTCGCGCTCTTACCACTTGGTGCATCTCGCCCGCACGGGCTGCTACCAATGTCGAATTACTAACTTGAAGGGTGGAATAACCGGACAACGGTAAAAGGAGCTCAAGTTTCATGACAGTCCAGGAGAACTCTAAAGCATATGTCCATCTCAGGATGTATATCAGTGGAGCCGGTCCATCCGAAAACAAACGACGGAGTGACTTTCCCCAGACCGGATCCAACCATCGATCCTCGCGCAAGATCAATGCAAAAGCTTGGAATTTTACTGAATGCTAAAAGTGAAAGTGTGTTCTGATCAATGAATGAGTGAGGCTCACCAGGTGGGAGTTAAGAGATGCATATCTCACTGGTTAGCGCTATCGTGAACCCGGCTACAACCTTATTGTTGATACATTCCTTGAACTGGGTAGGTGGTCTGCAAATCAAACAACTTTGCAAAGTTCAGTAAGAACGCTAGGAGACTCTCAACAACGTACCAGAGAGAGGATGAGGAAGTGAGATGGCCAATCGATGCGAGGACTTGCGTACCACGACGCAATGGAGATTTAACGTAAATCGATCAAGACGAACAACCGAACCTGATGAAACGACGCTATTCGAGAAACTAATTGGATACTACACCACAGATTTGAAACCGACGAGAAAACGAGACTCAACCAACCAATCACGTTGAAGATATAAGATACTGTCACATGTCACATAACCACAAGGAGAGACTCATCGAACAGCACACGATTGTTCCTTATGGGGAAATGATGAAACATTTGCAGACCAGCTAACAAACTCGGTGAACAGGATAAAGAGAAATGAACCTATCAGTATTTCGCAGGATCGCCAGCGGATGGAGTCCTTTCAGTGGCCAAACAGTGTTAAACCATACGGATCTTTCCCAAGCGGGAGGCGAAACCAAAACGCTGTTCGATTGCATTCGTAGTCACTATTTTTAAAGACGCAACTCAGTGAAGAGAGGGAGACAGGGGCAGAGCATACAGGGTAAAATAGACCGGTAATGCAAAGAGTAGGTTCCATCATGTGTTGTGAACATCCTTCCAGTCCACCAGTGAACAACAGCATTATCAGCTCTGTGAGGAGTTTCCAAAAAAACAGAGTAGAGAGAAAGAGTAGGTTCCATCATGTGTTGTGAACATCCTTCCAGTCCACCAGTGAACAACAGCATTATCAGCTCTGTGAGGAGTTTCCAAAAAAAAACAGAACGTGTAGAGAGAATGATACTACCTGAAATTGGGTCTCGGATGATAAGGCGTAGAAAAATAGTGTCGCATTGGGTGTGACCATTGGCAGCGGCGGGGGGGGGGTCTGTTACACAAGCGAACTGACAACTAGAGAAGCAGGAAAGAGCGGGAGAAATGCCATTACAATACTCGGTCAACTGGTAAAGAGGATACGGGAGTGGGGGGAGGGGATGATGATACACGGGTGCCAAGTGGATTGTGCCAGGGGTGGGCCCGAAGCACATGAACAGGTTTCGGGGTGTTGATTGTCCACTGTACAACGTCGCCCCCGATCGGGGCGGTAACCAAGCTCTTAATCTTGTATAGGCTTGTAGAATACGGTGGATACGAACTTCTGACGGTATCGGGTAATGACACTGAGGACGATAACGCCATCCTGTGGAAAGGGCAAATAACAGAAGTCGTGACAGATTTGGCAGAGACACAAGTTCAAGGACCTCGACTTATACACTCATCTGCATTTCAATTTGGCCCTGAAGGGGGCACGCTGAATCCCGCTGAATCCCCCGTTTATGATGTTCGCGCAATTTGAGTTCAGACAGAACATAAAGTTGAGGAAAACTCGGGGAGTGCGCATAGCGGATGAGCCTCAGTAAGGGCGAGGCCAGTCATGGGCTGCCGAAGAGTTTTCAGCAACTTTATGCGTTACTTCTGAGTTCAAGGACGTTTGTTTGAATCAGAGCGCCTAGATGGGATTTATTCTATTCCAAGACCAGTCCCATAAGCCAGTGTTCAACTATGCTTTTGGTTAGCACTAATCGATATTCCTTGCAGTTGAGGGAACACTGCGCCATTCCGGGCGCAACTACCTCTGTTAAGACTTTCTCCTAGAATGTTACACACGGAATGAACGTTCGACTAATTTTCTTTGTCAGTGTCTTCTTACTACAACAAAATCGACCGCGGCGCCATCCCTGCACACATCATGTGTTCATGTTGATCGCTCCCAGCAATCAGATTGCAAGCTCTCGTCGATGAAGCACAGTTTGCTTCAAAGTGATGAACTTCTTCGATGAGTGTCGGAAAGACAGAAAATTTTCCAGAGAAAATCAATGAAATCCTAACCCGAGCAAAGTTGTGGACCTCAACCTTGGTCCATCTCGCGGTAGTGAGATATCAGTGTCAACACACGATGTTGACATGTTGACCGTCACTACTCTCCACTGCTGTATTGCTTCCCCATCTTTCTTTCAACTTTTGTTTAGTGTAGGGTCAGTAGACGCAGCGAAGTAAACCAATAGTAGCACAGACAGCTCACTTTTCTGGCTTGCGGCTTGAGCAGAGCGCCAATCGAAGGACACTTAGTCTTGATGACTTTGTCCGAGTTTTTTGGTAGCCTGACGATTAGTGTCTGGTCTCGTGTGCGGTAGGCTGTCTGTTGCACACACCACATGTCTGCCACCCACTGGATACTTTGTCTCACCGACCAGACTCGCTCCCTTCCAGTATGTTTTCACTGCATCGTCGCCGCTTTCTTCCTGACAGTGAGCAGCACATCGAAGAACGTGGTTCTTTGGCCACTACAAACTACAGTCTGCCTGTCATGTTCTGCTCAAGAGGTTGCTTGCTCGGTGCTTGACTTCAAAACCGAAAAGACTTTCTCCACGCAACACACGCGCTGCGGATTAAAACGCAATAGGATTGACAAAGAGGAAGATAAAAGGATCTTTGCGATATTTGATAACTCTTTGAATGGCAGACCCTCTACTTTATCGAATCTTTTTTCAGTCAACTTGTGGTACTCAATCGCCTGCTCCCTCCTAACGAGGTCCGCTTTTTGCACTTATTTCGAGCTGTCTCGGTCAAAACGCTTTCGTCCTTTCTAATCCGGCTACAAACCGGTGCGAACTGAGCGCACAGCCGAACTGGTCCGGCAATGCGTATCAATTCGATGGACGGCCGTAACTCTAGCCTCATGTTTGTCCCGTTTAGTTTCAAGCCGACGGAGTGAATGCTCAAGAGATTGCCAGTGCTTGATGTATCTACCGATTCCTCAAGTTTTTTTCTCAAGTTCGGCTTTTCGTAGTGGTTACCAGTAGTCAAGAATGGAACGGGTAATGCTCCTCAGACGGCCACCGTAGGCATGGTCAGCAGCTCCGTTCTCAACGTCAACCTCAGTTCGCTCACCGCACTCAGAGGAATAGACCGAATTTTATAATGCACTACTCATAGGGTTACTGAAAACTCATCGACAACAACTCCTCAGCAACCTTATGAGTAGTGCATTACAAATATATACATGTATCGCGATATCTCGAATATCGTAGCGATTGAAACGTGAGGCGGCCTGATGCAGCACATTCAGTTGCCTGGAAACATCAAAACCGAGAGATTCAGTTGGGCTATAGGTGAGTCGTCTCTCGCAAAACCAAATTAGTTTCCAAATGAGTGTATTTCGCCAAGGCCGAATTTTACTTATGCAAAACTGGTCACAACGCGGCAAAAAGTGGTCGTTGTGTGGCTAAACTTAATTCACATTGTTACTTCGACCTAGCTTACAACAGTGCACTAACTTTACCGATGGTCTTGGCTGCATTGTGGGGCCAAACAGAGATGTTGGGAAATTGCACAACTGTGAATTACAACGAGTCGCACAGAACGGAGCGATGGAATAAAGGTTGGGGGGAGGAACTTTTTGCATGAAAATACCTCTATCAGGGGCTGGGAGCGACGATCTAACAACGGTTCATTAGGAGAACATCAAAGAACAACAGCCTGAGCGCTTTGCAGAACAGTTATCTCGCTCAGAGTTCACAGGTACATACAATCCGAAAAGTTTCAGAAAAGGCAAACGACTTTGCGTGAAGTCTTCAGTGGAATCCATCTGTGTGGGCCCATCATCAATCATCATCAAAGACAGCAACATCAGTGTTGCCACTGATGCTTCACTGCCGTAAAAAAATAAGGGCAGTTAGTTCGATCACAGTACTTGCGTCCTGCTTCCTTGTTTCTGACAGACAACATACATCAATACAGAGGGAATCCAGCGTACGCGCAAGAGCCACCTGTTGACCTGCTTGCTTCAGTGTGCGAACATTGAAGGTGGCTAAGTAGACAGGCTTTCGGGGTTTGAAAACAGACTTCGAAGTGTTT
>NW_008751948.1:564267-565237 GCF_000715545.1 Opisthorchis viverrini
CACCACGCGACGGCCGATGTGGCATGAGTTTATTTGTGTATGTGCAGTTCATGGTTGTACGTGGGCTGGGATACTGCCAGGGAGCCCACACCTAGACAGGAGAACGATTAGGGTCCTCAACCAAAGCCTTTGGCTCAAAAGCCTACCTGCAAGGGAGCGGTGTTCGGCTGGAAATGCAAGTACATTACCATTTTTTTTTACGGAGCACGTCACCATACATGTTAGAACCCCCAACCTGGAGGGTCAGGAGACTGTGTTCGTCAGACCTCTACCCATGGACCAACCTGGTATGAGAGACTCTGTGAGTGTCGCGCGGACACCCTCCAGTATAGCTCAATGGGTCTCCGAGGTACACAAACCGCCACACTACGGTAAGGTCCAGTCTCTTCGTGACGGGTGTGGTTCCAACCTGATGTCATGCCACACACGTACACCCTGTTTTTGACTAGGCTGTTGAATAAAATTGTGTGGATATTCCGTTACTTTTTTTCTACCGAGGAGTGGTTTTGTGCCGTTGCATAGACCAAAAGAATCCTAGGAATGTCGCACCATACTACACGGTGCATTGGCCCGGTTCACACGACCGCTGCCTGTCGTTGCGAATGGTGCGGCGTCGCTTGACGAGAAATGCTGGAATTACATATATTTGATGACCGTTCACATCTGAACAGTCTTTCTGTCCTGACACAATCGGTGAGAGAGTCTACTCACCGGAATAATTACGCCCGGACAGGAGGAGAACTGTTCAAACGAGAGTGACATGAACGCGAGTTCTACGAATCCCGCAACGATCTAGAACTGTCGTTTCAGAAGAGCTTGGTAGACAGCCGGTTGTTTTTTGGGGTAACGTTTCGCTTTTGACACAAAAGCTTCATCAAGCCAAGTGATCAGGTCACCAAATTGGCCAGGTTATAAGGCAGACGGGGAACCAATCAGTAAGTCAGTCCTCTTCAGATTATCACACTAGATC
>NW_008751948.1:570043-583719 GCF_000715545.1 Opisthorchis viverrini
TATATATATATATATATATATATATATATATATATATGAAACGCTTCGCTCATCGTCTCCACATCAGTGGCAATGTTGACGGTGCTGTTTCACAACCGCAAAGTTTTTTTCTTCCATGTGCGCTACTCATAAGATTGCTGAAAACGCTTCGTTCGACAGCCTACGACCGGTTTCGCTCTTCTTCGAGCTGGCTCATCAAGTAGGCGAGGACTCCAAGTTTCCGACAACCTTGTGTTCCACTTGAACCCAAATCGGACACATTTCGACAAATACGCTCATTCGCATATGAATTTGGCCTTGGCGGGAGACTCAATCTGTCTTTTATGATGTTCTTAAGCAACTGAATGTGTCGTACCATGCCGCCCTCGTGCTTCGTGTGGTACGATATTCGAGACATCACGGTACATTATACAGGTTGCTTTATTACGTCTATACAACGTCTCGCGCTATCTCGAATAGCGGACGAACTAAAACATGAGGCGGCCTGGTGCAGCATAGACGAGAGATTCAGCTGGGTTCCGGATGGGTCTCTTACCATAGCCAAATTTGCCTGCAAATTAGTGTGTTTTGCTTTTTCCTTTCGCTTTCAACTCAATACCTGCGTACAGTGGATTCAACCCGAGCCTCATGTTTGATATCACCTGAGGTTTTCTTAACAATCCTAACAGATTAGCGAAATACACTCATTTGGCAACTAATTTGGTTTTGCGAGAAACGACTCACCTGGAACCCAGCTGAATCTCTCGTCTATGCTGCACTCAAGCTACCGAATGTGCTGCACCATGCTGCCTCATGTTTCAGTCGCTACGATAGTCGAGATATCGCTGTACACGTGTGTTTGTAATGCACTACTCATGAGGTTGCTGAAATTCCGTCGACAGCCTACGACCTGTTTCGCCCGTCATGGGGCCCTCATCGAATTGACCCTAAATATAGCATATATAACAAATATTTTATATATATATAAATGATCGTTGAAATTATATCGAAAAAAAAACGAATTGTCCTCGACGCAATGCTAACCGAGGACTGTATACGGACTGGTGTCCTGCAACCGTCTGAATCCTTGTCGCAAAGATTTTTAGTGTAGGGTTCATGCATGACACTGCGGGTCACTTAGTTGATCCAAACGAAGTTTCCAGCGTAATATCACACAAGCTGAACTCCTGAGAGCTAGGTACTAATGAAACGCTGTCGATCCGGTTCGCTCAGTCAACGGTCTGTGCACAGAAATTTCGATAGGCAATGTTTGTCCACTCTGGGATCGACCTTTTGTTTGCGTGACTGTTCACTCGTCTATTCAAGTTCGTTACTGTGCTTATGAAAGTAAGTTAAATAGTGACATCTCGTCGATTGTCAGTTTTTGCTGTCCTTGTGAAACGGATCGATCGCAGGGGGATCGGTGCTTCAGTGAGGTGATATCAATCAATGCCCTTAAGCATTAACCTTCCCGATTATTTTGCTTCAGTCAGTCAGGTTACAAGGTAGGACAGTGCGAACAAGATGGATATTGTTCAGAAACGACCGAATAGTGAAGAAAGCAATCGTAGGTGGATAGGCATTGATTGTTATGCCGTATCCATTCGTAGCTATCTGTCGTAGCCTAATCCAACGTGCCTGTGGTACACGGTTTATAGCTGATTCATTGAAGTGACTGACTGATTGGCGACTGCCTCAATCGGCATGTAGTATCCCTGGCAGGTGATATGAATGTCCAAGTTGAATGACCAAGTCCGGAAGAAGCTCAATGGGGGGGTAGATTTGGAGTCGATGCTCAGCGCACGGATAATTGGTAGCGACCTCTTCACTTGTGTGTGTGTGTATGTGTCATCTGTTCCCGGTCAGCACGAACTTGTAGCACTAGCGCAAACGCCGAGCCACTTCAGGACCACCAGCCGCAAGCCAGTCGTGGACGCAGATGGATCGTGTGTCTGTCAGAGCATCAATTGCCGTTTCCTCTGACTCTGAACATCCCACTGTACGGGCTCGGTCATTACTTCGCGTCCCCTCAGCATTAAGTATATCCAAATGGCGTGATTCTGTTCTTCAACTTTTTAGTTTCAGCAGGGCAACAGTACCGAGCTTATTTGGCTGGAATACTACTGGAAACGCACAGTCACGCTGATGACAAACATGGGATGGAGGGTGAATGGAAAGGAATGAACGAGGCCATGCTCAATCAAGGCACGAAGTTATTGACCGGAAGGTTCGTGGTTCGAACCCGATCTCTGCAGTGTTCGTTCAGCTGTAGCACCCTTTTGGTGCCTAACTGCCATACGACCTGAAGGAAGCACGAGCGCTGGGCTACTGCCAGGTTGCCCAAGCCTAGACAGGGAAAGCCGAGAGGCAGGTGTCGAGTTCGAACCACGGACCTTCCGGTCAACAAATTCGCGCTGTAACCACTTAAGCCATCTCACCCCCGATTTGTGCATCTCGACTGCACCTCTGTTTAGGCTTGAGCAACCTGACAGTATCCCAGCCTTCCTGCTACATTCGGATGACACGTTAGCCAGACACCGAAAGGGTTTTACAGCTGAACGGTTTTCTTTGTTTACTAGACAAAGAGTCAATAGGGATGCGAGACCTCCTGTGGTCAACTATTTTGGATCACCATGGAGACGAAAGCCAGTGAGCTAATGGCTTAAACGAAGCAGGTGGTCATTCCTGGATACCTTGCATTGGAAATTGGCTGCTTCGCTGTAGACGAATATCACATAAACGCAACCCTGATTGTCTTTCCTATGATCAATTCGTCACGGGCTTTTCCTCAAATTATCCATTTTTTTCATTTCAGATTCATAAAATCCAAAATGATAGGATATTGTGACAAAATACACTCGTTTGCCCTTAAAAAAGGGAGGCTAAGCCAGTCGCGAACGGTCACGCAGTTTTCAGCAACCTTATGAGTAGTATATTCCGATAGGATATTCCACTTTCACTACCAACTTACAAATCAAATAAATAGAGAAATTCCGGTTGTTCACTTGTTCGTACTGTACCTCCTTTTCGGTCTGTTGCACGCCGTTTTTTAGGGCTGATTACACCCCCACTCTAGTGCATACACGCGCACGTTCAGTTCGCCGGTGCACTCAGTTTGATGACCCCCCACTTCTGAACTCAGACATCGATCGATCAATAGCACATCATTGATCGTCACCTCGTGTACGGACACTGCGCTGCTCGCATTAAGCGCTCTCGTGGCACGCTCATTCTCTGGGTAATCATGTTTCATGAACCCCATCTACAAATGGGAGCTAATGTCAACCTTCATATACCATACCATGAATCTCGTCAGTCCATTATCTGTTCCCTGTTACTCATATTTTGGTTGAGCCCGTACACAAAAGCGGTACTGATATTCCAGGAGAGCTTGAATTGGAGTTATGTGGAGCTGTTCATTCCGGTGGACCAAGTGATTAGAGCACAAATATACTGACCGGAAGGTCCGTGGTTCGAACCCAACCTCTGCTTCTCGACGTCTCCTGTGTAGGCTTGGGCAACCTAGCATTATCCCCGCCCCCGTGTCTCCTGCCTCCGTTCATTCCGATGAAATGGTGCGACGCTGTCATCTCCGCTGATCTACTTCTCCACATGATAGCTTTCCGAAAAATGGCCACTTGTCCCTCTTACTGCTGGTTCGGGAGAATACACACTGCTGTCGACCTACCTCGTGAGTTTCTTCCACGTTGTGAATTGAAAAAGGAATCGTCTTGGTGCCCATACACCTCTCCCGAGAGGAAGAACCGTTTATATGATTAAAAAAGGCAACTGCAGGTGCACGGAGAAAACGTTGTGAATGAATCACCAGCCCGGTCATGAACCCGCGGAATTTTTATGTCTCTCTTTGGGAAACAGATGTTTGCAACACGAAGTTGTTTTACATTATAGTGCTTCATTAAAGAAACAAACTAGGACCGGCCAGGGGTGCCTTCTGGCTTCCGAAGACGCTGGCTTACCCTCCCTAAAGCCCTCGAAAAAGCAGGTCTTTTTTCCAATGGAATTTGTTCATTTTCCTTCGGTCGATACGTAGCTGATGATGGTGATGCCGAAATTTATGACTGAGTCGCCTCATTCACTTTTGGTAGCCACCTCTCGATACTCCGTGCCATCCGTCACGAAGAGACTGGTCCTTACTGTGGTCTGACGGTTTGCGCACGTCAACGACCTGTTGAGCTATACTGGGGGATGTCCCCGGTTAGGGTCTGACTGAGGACCCTAATCATCCTCCTGTCTATGTGTGGGCGCCCCGACAGTATCCCAGTCCATGTACGACCATGACACTACGGCAGTGAAGCGTCGGTGTTGATGACGAGGGTGATGGAGTCCGTACCATAGATCTCATCCCGTCAGACATAAACGCTGATCAACTACTCTTATCCGTTACTGGAATATCATACCTTTGCTGCACTGCACTTTTAAAGATAATATTTCCAATATTACCATAAAGGATACCAGTGACATCCGTCACGAATCAGGTTTCAGTCGCCACCCATGGAGAGAGATCTCCGAACAAGGGTCACTCGACTGAACACACCATGTGATTGCTCCCCGTGTTTTTCGCGCATCACTGAATTTTCCGGAAGAACGAAACAAACGACAAGCCTGCTGTGAAAAAATGCACGGATTGTTGAAGTGTCAGGGGCGACTGCCAAAAATCTCCCCGTTTTTCCTGGTGATTTTTACGCGGATCAAGCCAGTCCAACTTTCCATCCCACTCAAGCAAGCAATTCCGTCCACACCCACTGTCACTTGACCGTCAGATTGCCCAGCCCGGCTGGCAGCTTAACGGCTGTTACTGCAACTCAAGCTCCCAGCCCCTCCCCCTAGCTCTGACCATATTGGCTGGTACACGCCATTCTCCACCAATCAGGAATGCATGGTCGACATGTTTATTGTCACTTTGCTCACTAAGAAAATGAAAAAGTAGCCTGTTGGTCCTCATTTCGTTATGCTGTCAATGTGTCCCATTCCGTCTTGAATATGAAGAGAGAAAAAAACAAATCCACCCAACCAAACTCTGCAAGTAAACCAGGAAAAAACTCTGATAGGATTTTTTTGACAAATCGAAATCAACATTCCTTAAGCATCTGTTAAGTTAAGTTGGGAATTTTTAGAATCCGAACAAAGATGAAAAAGTCCAAAATGACTGTATTAACATCGAATGTAGTTCTAATATGGGTCTGTAGGTAAAAAGACTGAATAAATTCGCAGAACGATTGGACTCACCTCCTTTGCCACAAAGCCAGTGTCCTTTGGTATTTCATGTGCTGCTTGACCTGCCTGTTTTGGGTTTCTGTGTCCAGGGTCATCATTTTAAATGCTCGACCCACCCTGGTTGTTAAACCATGGCCATCGATCTGTCCACCGAGCTTGGCGCACTTGGCTCTCAAATCTTCTCCGAGAAACCTGAGGCCGTTGCACTCCGATGAATTGGCTTCCCTTCGGAAAGATTTCCTAGAAGCTGCTATCTTGGGTTTTGTCATTCGTTAGTCGAGTAATTGCAGTGGCACGTTGGTCCTCACATCTGGTCTATCAAAGCCACATATGAGTGACATGGAAATGCTGATAAACGTCGATCGGGAACGCGCAACCAGTTTCACGCGATAAGCCCAGCCCTAGAAACTGAGTCGACCTGTATACATGGATGTTGGGCAAAATTCCGCACCAAAACCACTTTACCGCTCGCAGTTAGGTGCTGCTGCGACCAAGAGACCTAACCCGCACACGATTGGCCAGAAGGTCGGGCCGCTTGCCGGTCCAGCATCCAAGGCGAGCTCTGATTGGCCAAAAGTGTGGAGCCGACAGCCAGTCATGTTTCCGTATCCATCACATGCTGGTTGCCGACACTGCATCCAAAAGGCGTCAGAATTTCCGGAATGTTTTCCTTTTTGAAATACCATGCGCTGTACGTGTTTTTGACCTGATTTTGGGCGTTTACTACGCGTGGCGGTTCTTTTGTCTTAACGGGAACTGAGCCGAGGCATTATCCGGAGTTAACCACTGGTTTGCCTAATCAACTGTCGAATCCATCAGCTGACAGCCGCACAAAAACAGTCCCAGGTTTCAGCGAAATATACTCATTTGAAAACCAATTCGGTTTTGCTGGAGACTCCCCTGGAACCCGGCCGAATCTCTCGTTTGTGCTGTTCCGGTTGAACCCAACAAGAACCTGATGATTTAGAGTCAGGTCAAAATCTCTCATCTTCCAGATTATGAAGACTCGTTTAGAAGAGTTCCAGAAGACAAACGAAAGATGGCATGCTTATGATGGTCGAATCTTATGCTTGAGTGAATAAGGTCATGTATCGCCGTTTCATTGATCCGTATTGAAGCCTCACACGGGACTCTTCGAATTCGCCGTCAATTTCCGTCCCGATGATGCCACAAGAAGCCTTTCCTAATCTCACCTAAAGTGGATGCGCGGTTTAGGCCCTCACAAAACGTTATATATGAACAAAGGAACATACATTCGCTGCCCGATATCCCAAATATATACCCTTCATTTGTGCTCACAAATGGGAACACTTACTGGATTCTCCTCGATCACGGTTCGGAACACGTCGACACCATTGACAGCAAAATAGCAGATTTGTTCGGCTATGATCTCGCAAGTTCAGACGGTCCCATCTGCATATTCAGCACGCAAAGCCACAATTTTGTTCGACTAGCATGTGACCAGTGGTTGATTAGGTAATCTAATGAGCGGCTGTCCTATTCATCACAGGGGTGTCGTGTTATCGACCAATGTGACCTAAATACTGGAGTTTTACGCTGTCTGTTGTCTTGTTTGCTCTCGCACGTGTCTGTCTAGGCTGTCTGTTTGTATGCTAAGCTTGGAGGCAGACTTTGTCATACTGAGGCGACCCTCTTCAGGTGAGTGGAAAAATTAAAACTTTCGTGATCAAAGTTCACAATACTTGAGAGTAGTTGTCTCCACATTCGATTTCATTTTCCACTCCACGGAATTGGTGTTCCACCTGTTCTGGCGCCGGGAGTGTGATTCGGTTTCAATATCTCAATGAGCCGAAGTGTCCTGTTGCAACCTTAATGGCGGATACCATAGGTCCAAGCTTTTCAAGTCCGTTCTGGCAGTAACGATCCGAGGTTTTGACTGAGTACTCAAGTGGTGTAATCCCCGAGGGTGATGTAGTGGTTTGGTCGGCGTTTTCGGATCTATTTCTTTATCTTAGGATATGACGCGGCGTATTTTTGTGAGGATACGGGAGGTCGAATGGTTTTCATCAATCCTCTGGGCGGTGTAGAAAAAACCGCCCAGCTGTAACACCCTTTCGGTGCCTAGCTGCTATGCCACCCAAATGAGGCATGAGGGCTGGGATACTGCCAGGTCGCCCGAGCCTAGACAGGGAAAGTCGAGAGGCAGAGGTCTGATTCGAACCACGGACCTTCCGGTCAGTAAATTCGCGTTCTAACCACTGAGCCACCGCGCCCCATGTTTCGATTATCCGAAAGTCTTCCGTTTCTATCGGTCAAGGTGGACAGGAGTCGGGAACACTCGAAGTTTCTTGCGTGGGCTGATCTCTCTTTTAACCCACAGCGTTTTTCGGCATTGGAAGAACGCTATCCCAACACTTTGTGTGTACATGTGGTAATTTCTTCGTCTTTTATCTAGCCATTCGGGAATATGGTCGTTCACGGTTAATTAAGGTGTATACTATTTCCAGAGGTGCACCAAATTCGTTTTACAAAGAAACTCGCTTTTGTCGCTGTTTGCTAATGTCCCGGTGGCGCTTAATAAACAGTCATCAGTTTGTTGAAGGATACTGAGGCCTTCTTCTGTGATGATGTCGTCCGCGTATTCCAAACCTGATTGCTAGCTGCATAATTCATTTCAACATCGGTTGAGTAGCCCTCTTCCTGTCCTGGAGAAAATGTTGCACTTGAATTTTGCTCTTCTTGGAGCTCATCAACAGTACATTTCCTGGACCGTGTCGGGGTTTGGGCTCCGTACATTCGGCAAGCTAAACGAGCATTTTACTAGCCCGATCTCCCGGACTTTTGTCGACCGATCGAGTTTCCTATCCTTCCCGGACCCTTGTGGATACGAATTATCCAACTTTTTCAACTATCCGGCTTGTTTCAAGTGACCTTGACGTCATTATGAGCTATTTTTCATGAATATGTGGCCTGATTTCTGTTGACCCAGTTTCGGCCGTCGGGCCGCATATCAACCAGATCAACAGACAAGTTAGGTGCCAATTTAACCCTCGTTGAATTTCCAGCCGGTTACTTGTTGGTTCTGTCTTCGCCTCTTTCTGATTGGTTGACAGACCATTTGTTGACCATTCATCACATGTCGTCTGGAAGATTCTTGGGTCCGGAATTCCTGTGTTCGAGATTTTTCTCAATTGTTCTCATTACAGTGCTGTGGATTTCCGGTTCGATTTTGTTTCAACTCGATTCGTATCGATTCTTTGCGTTTTTGCTGTCTAGTGACATCAAAAATGTGGTGTCTCAGTCTTCATCGTATCGAATTTTATCTGTCCGTTCGAGTTCGGCGAATCCGTAACGAAGTTCGGTTGGTTCCATCGAAGAATGTGTCCAGCACCAGAAGCTGCGTAGTTTAAGCCATCCATGTATTACACTTGCTGAACTATCGTTTGCCGAAGAGGTTGCTTTTTTTCGTGCCTGATTCAGAGCTGGTGGCCAACTTCTCACTTGGCAGAGGGTGTCAATCGACTTCTAGGATGGGGACTGCGTGATTCCCACCGTATCCGTCTGGAGACGCTGCAAAACGCGAATCTAATCGAAAAGTTCACCGAACCTGGTGGTATCGTCTTTTTCTCGTTCAGCCTTCGTTTTTTTTAAAAGGCTGTTCAAAATCCGTTTTAGGGACACAATTTAGATCACTATGTTGCCGCTGTTCGTACTGCTGTCTTTTTTCTCGTATCCCATTTGCTCTTAGCCCACGGTAGACAACGGCCTCGGAACAAAAAACAACGTGGTCCACGTCAAATTCTCCGACTTTGATGCCATACAGGCCCTGGAGCTGGACCAGGCTAACAGTCGACATCGATCCAGTGTAATGGAATCTTCCGACGTAAGTTGGCACAATGACAACCGTTACAGTACTTAATCTAATGTCTAGCCCCGTGTGGATCGGTTGCGTTCGGTCACTTGACCCGCGTGGCATAGTTGCACAATGCCCGGTATTGATTTCTTTCAGTCTGGGGCAATGCAGTTCGGTTCGCATCACTCTTGTCGGGATGGGCAGACTGTCCGACGTGTATATTGGTTCCTTGTTCGTGTAGAACAGTTGCCGTTTAGATGGGAAGCTGCATAACTGCAAAAATACCGCAAAGTGACGGTTTGCATGCTTTGATAATGGTTCAACTGTGCTGGAGACGTAAGGGGGCGTGGATGTCTGCGCGACACTCATAGTGTCGTACTAGGTTACAGGCCTGACCAACACAATCGCTTGACCCTTCAGGTTGAATGTCCAAACATATGTTGCTACATGTCTCTGAAAGTTGAACTACCTTATTGGTCTTATGTCAACCAGCACTGCCTCACGGCTTGGCTTTTGAGCCAAAGGCTCTTGCTGAGGACTCCTTTGAGGAGTCTTGTTCTAGTCGACAGACTTTATCGAGAAGTTCTTTACGCACAACCACGCGAAGGTTGGAAGGGAGCCAGAAACGGTCAAACAATGGCCTGGCAGCGAAGTATAAAACTCAGCTGCGTTGGTCACTGCTTTCTTCCTTGATGGGGACCCCGAGGTGGAACACATTAAGGGTTGGAGACATTGTCGGACATGGCTCAGTCGCGCCCTCAATGGCGCTCATGTATCCAAGCTGTTACCCTCGATACATGGCTCCCCTTCCGATCTCCCCCTGCATTTGCGCATCATTTATCTCGGTTCCCGACTCCAATGCGTAGCTACCTTCTCCACCAGCTAGAATTGCTGTACAACAAGTTCGCTGTTTTCTGATGCCTACGATGATGATGATGGTGATGCCCTTGAGCCGTCGCGTGGTGTCATCCTTAAGGAAAGCAGACAGGCAAAATTAAACTGCTGCTGACGCCTCATACTTATCCCCTAGCTTCCATACCCGTCTTCAGTAATTATTCTGCTGTAGAACCCAGTTACATCGAAGGCGTACTCCCTCGCTCAAGTTCGTCGGTTCACGTCTTTTTTTCAGATCTCATTTCTCTGTATTCCTTGCAGCCTCTACCTTACGAGCTCTTAAGTCAATCGCTGAATGTTTACTACATCTCAGAATCTTGAATGCGGGATGTGAGTTTACCGCAACTTCCCTACCTAAAAGCCATCGACTTTGGCGTGTTGCTCCGGCATGTACCTGGTTTTAAGTTCGCGTAACGAGCTTTCCTACTTTGCTGGACGTCTATAAACAGCCGTGTCTTTTGTCTCATTGTCAACTTCCATAAAAACCCTCGCTATCCATTCTCTGTTTAAGCGCACTAACCAATCATACCTCTGATTCGCAAAAGGCTTATGAACTGGTCACCCTACCATCCAGCGGGAGGTCATGTCAGCTCATCGAAGGTGCTATTCAGTGATTGGTGCAGCTTTGACTCTGTAGTGAATGTCCTTTACCGCATTCTTCCGAACACCCATCGTGCTGAGTTTAGGTGCAGCGGTACCTGGAGTCCTTCATACTCACGGACAGCCATGTAGTCATTCTGATCACGAAGCTGGTCATTAAGAGCGAGGCCCTATCCTTGATTGTCAGTCCTTCTGGTGCACACTGTGATTCAGATCATATCATTACCGGGAAACGAGATGCTAGCTTAGTTATCGAAAGCCCCACATGCTAAACATGTGTGTTCAAGGATCCTATGTGGAGCCTGAAAAGCTGTATCCTTCGAAGATGTCCGCTGTAACCGAGGCAAGAGATGTGGCGTCAGGTTTATGGCAGGAAATTCGGTATTTGGTGCTCCCGAACGCCCACCTCTTGGGCGCCAGACCCTAGAACAGCCACCGTCGCTTCTTGATGCAACAAGGTATATCCCACAAGAAGTTGCGGTGAGTTGGTTGGAGGATCTGTACACGTCAGCTTCCGTGTAGATTGAGACGTATGGGTGAATAGAAAGGCTGTGGAAATGGTGAGGACTAGCGTACCTGGGAATGTACGAAAACTTTTCTACTTTGTACACAAAACATAAGCTGAGGTAACGCTTGTGCGCGAGGATAATGGACCTTGAACACCCAACGTCTTGGCTACTGAGTGAACAGTTTTGCCGAGCAGTTAGCCTTTTGCCTCTGTAGCTAGTTTTTCAGACCAGACTCCCTTTCGGTTACAAAACTACTAGTGTGACGGTGTACACTACTGTGGAAGCGTACGAGTAGTCTATGATCTGGTGTCCAAGCTCCGCATCTAATGGAAAATGTAGTTCCAGTTGGGGGTTTTTCGGGACTAGTATTTTGTTCATATTTTCGTTTGAACCGTCATCCTCCTGTTCTGGTGTACTTAGTTCTGGCGTACTTATTCTGGTGAGTCCACACCAAAGGGAAGCACTGGACTCGAGTTTCGCTCTTATTAGAGCTCATCAGCGGTGCGTATCCAATGGCCGTGCCGGGATTTGAACCCTGGACATCTGACATCCTAGGCGAGCGCGTTATTACCACTGCTCGACCAACGCACTTTGGATGCACCTGGATTTTCACGTCTGAACAGGCGAACGTGTTCACGCTTGAGCGATGTGATTCGTGTGCCCGACCCATCGAACGACGACTCAGTAACTGTCCTGGTTGTAACGATCGATTGAACCCATGATAGAGCCACTTGTTCCAGCAGGCATAATCAAACGACTAAATACTAATCGGTCGGTCCAGCTAATCCCTCAAGGGGGTACTCCGAGTTGTCAACCACCAAACACGGTCCACGATAGAAGATAAAACCTGAATGTTGGTTATTGGTCTGTTTACCGAGCCTGGCATATGGATTGCAAACGTTTCATCACCAGTCGAGGTAACATCGTCATTGCGGAATTAAGTGGGTAGTTTCCGCCTCTTCTGCCTATGCTTATGTAGTTTCTATGCAGTACCTGATAGCTCTAAGGCGATTGGTAGGTCCGTAGCGTGATTTGATTGGTCACCTGGAAATCTGAGTCATGCCTTAATGACAGTTACTGCCACCGAGTCGTAGGAATCGAAGTGACATGGATCACGCATGTCCTCTGAGCACACAACACGAACACAATTTACCATGGTTTCTCTTCCGTGCACGAACCCCATGGGAATCACCAATGTCGACTTATACCCTTGTAGTCCTTTGCGTGGCCAGAAGCAATCGGTAGATTGGGACTAGCCGTAAACCTCAAACCTTTCCAATCCACCCCACTCTCTTGAGCTCACATTCCGTTGCCATATAAGGATGGCACAACCGAGTGTGACCGTGGTCACATTCAAAACCATGTCGCTGGCACGTGATACTGGTTTGCTGATTCCCGCCTTTCTATCCACAGCGGTTTGAGCACGTGAGTACCGCTCAACTGTGCTGTCAATCGAGCTACGCCTATGGAATTTCGCCTCCACGAGTGCGTGAACATGCTCAGTGAGCACCGCCACTTTCCAGTGGTGTTTTTACTAAGCTGAAACATAGTTTCTATCAGACAAAAGCTTCCAGGAATTGACTGGTGACCCTTTCGGAGATGCGAATTTCCGTGGGGAAAACATGATCCGTACTTTTTTCATGCTTGATTTAATGCATCAAAAGTCCAGTTCGTGCTCGCGGTACAGTCCTCAAGAAATGCACGAGGTTAGCCAGCTCCAAAGAGCTTTAAACTGTCAAGTACTTCTTTGTAACTTGGATGAAACTTCAGTGAAGTGACCCTCCATATCAAGGCACGCTAAATTGTTGCGGGTTGTTGACTCATACCGATCAAAAGAGAAGCATCGAATTTTCATTTCGACTTCTGTTTCAGGTCGTTTTTCGAAGCCTCTGGCTTTTTTCTTTTACTACTAACTGATCTTGTGAGATCTGGGCTTATGTCTGATCACTCATCACGACGTCCACCTCATCCGTGCAACCATATCTGAGCTTTCACACCGTAGTTCTCATCCACTATCCATTTTTTACCCCGGAACTCTTGAATCCTGTCGAGGCCTGGGCAAACTGGAGCAGCCAGGTCAATTACGTGTGACGCTGCACCGCCAATCTACTGAGATGTTTGGGGGTTGCAGTTGTCATCATGAACGTTGAAACATTCACACACCCACCGACTTTGTTCGTTTGCTCAGGGGGCGAGTTGGACCGTGACTTTATTGACTGGAAGGTCCGTGGTTCGAACCCGACCTCTGTGTCTCTCGACTTCCTCTGTCTAGGTTTGGGCGACCTGGCAGTATCCCAGCCCTCGTGCCTCCTTCGTGTCGTAACGGCAGCTAGGCACCGAAAGGGTGCTACAGCTGAACGATTTTTTCCTTTGCTGAGCCAGAGCCGGACCAAGTGCCAACCACATCTCGCCGACCGAAAAACGATACAATATGGGTTTTAGTTAGCCAATAGACGTCGGCGTAGGTTATGAATAGTGCATTGCAACAGTGAGTGAGATGGTACCATGGAAAGTGCGGAGGACTACTTCTGGTCGTTGGCTTGTTCGCTGAGCTGGGCAGCCCAGCTCAGCGAACAAGCCAACGACCATCTACGCTACCTGAGCTACCCACATTCTCCTCTATATAAAAAGGACTACTTCTCTTG